>NW_020897704.1:809666-890362 GCF_003984885.1 Neopelma chrysocephalum
GATAGATAGATAGATAGATAGATAGATAGATAGATAGATAGATAGATGTTTGTGTGAAAGCGTAGGACATTGGAAAGTAGGACCAAACGTCTTCATTTGCTTAAAGGAAACCCTGCAACTTCATTCAAAACAGTCCCATTATACTTACTCAACAAATTTTGAATATTGCTGGTTTCACAAAAGAGAAGGCCACAGCTATTATGTGCTACATCAGGAGAGCTGGAGAAATTAAGGGTATCAGAACATCCTGAATTCCAAAGAATTCTGCCTGGCAGAAAAGAGTTTCATAAGTTGCTCTGCTGAGGATACCCATCTGCAAATATCTCTAAGAAGAATACTTTTTTTTCATGGTAATTTCAAGAACCAGCCTGAGGACCTTAGAGTGAAAAAAAAATCTACAAATCCATAAGATGGTTCAAGACTTTATTTGCCATGTCACTAGTCAGCTTTGCTGTGTGATAAAAATTGAAGTGATAGCAACACTTAGGGTCATTATTGGTCTACCACAAGAAAATGATACAGTTGTGAAAAGCTGCAGATACTTTGAGGAGTTTCTTTGCATTTTCTACTTCTTATAATTCTGATATTTGACAGTCTGTTAGGAACAATCAGATTTTCTAAGGAATTGTGCATACAAGCATCTAAAGGGGAGTTGAAATCTGAAATTCTTTTCCAAATTGTGACTGCCAAACATTAATATCTGACTTACGAGATGTTGCACTGCATCTATTATGTGGTGATTTCTATAACTCTATCCTAGTGAATGTCACTTCCTCATAAGGACCATCCAATGAGTCACACTACTACACATGAGAAATCCCATTGACACAAGGAAATTGATACCTGGCATGTATATGAGCATTATAATGTTCACTTTACCTAAGAATTTTCATTTATAAGGAAATAGGAAAGGTTGGAAAACATTTATTTTATTGCTATTTCTGAATTACTATTTCTAAACCTTGTAACACTGAAACAGATAAAAGATCTATAAATCAGTGGGAGTTTGTCTCCTCATTAACTATTTTAAGTATTAAATAGCTGAGTAAAAATAAAAGGCCTTTACCATTTATATTTTCATTTTCTTTTAATTTTTTCTGAGATTGTATTTCTTCTGATTTAAAATGATTCCTGCATCAGTCATGTATGAGAGTTACTTATTAAGAATAGAATAATTAAGGGTAAGGTTCTATTACAGGTTGCAAGATTTTTTTAGATACTGTGGGGAGAAAAAGAATAACGCATCTGGTGTAGATCATAGTTTAATTTCTGAACACTCTGTAATCTTTACCTTTTAATAATTTTGTTAGCATCATTAGTTGAGTATTTTGAGATGTGCAACTTTTTCAATTCATCCTAGATAGGAATTAATTACAGCATTGAGGAATTATATTTTTATTATGTGTAGTTCCTCAAACCTGCAACACACAACCCTGGAGATAAAAAAATGCTTTTTTACCCTTTTATGTGTGCTCTACATTTAAAAAATGTTGGGATGCTGTGTAACACTAGCTAGGGTTTCACTTTTGCAGCGAGGCTCAGCCATTGCTCCCTGCTGTTCTCTCATTTCTTCTGAGAGCAAATATTATGAAGGGAATAATTCTGGCACACTCATCTTCATTTATGGCTCAAATAGTCCAACTTTTTATATATAGCTTTATTAGATTATTTCATGCAATTGCTACTAAGTAGCTAATAAAGGGAATATAATGTAGACATCTGTAAGCACACTAAGCATGTGAACAAGCATTTACATTTTATATCTCTGATAATATTTTAAAACTAACTCAAAGGAGAGGTGCTTTATAGTCACCCTCTTTTCTCATATAACAGGTGTGTAACTCCCACTCATTTCTAAATTAAGCCACCGATAAAAGTAAAGGATAATTTTCAATTGCAGAGGTCAGTACATGAAAAATTCAGGTCAGTTGTCTTCATTTAGCTCATTAGCAAATACCCTGATCACTCTTTTATTTCTTGGATTTGTTCATTTTAGCTTTTATATGTTGCAGACACCAGCCAGTATGGTCACCCAGCCCTTGCCTGAGCTGCATTTTCCCTCTTTGACCTCTAAGGACCAGGAATGACACACAGATTCCTTCATCCTTCCAAGCACTGTCAGACTCTCCAGTCACCATCTTAACAGGAAGAAAAGGGACCGCAGACCACCTCTGTCATGGCTTTGGACTTTCCATAAATACTGAAACCCAAAATGCAGGAAATATCATCTCCTTTATTCATGTCTACTATGATGCCAAGAAATCAACTAGCTACCCTTGCCTTGAAAAAATGATGGCATACATAATTATTGCTGTGTTTTAACTTTCAAGTGCTTCAGAACCATTAAAATTTTAGTCAGAATCAGCCTAAGCAAAGAGTTATCTTATTATTGCAATTCAGCCTCTTCCTCCCAATCTTTCCCTTAACACATGTATTTAAGGCCTGATCCTGCTCTGAGGTCCTATATGAGTGCATGGTGAGTCCTTTTGTGTCTGCCTGTCCTCAATTAGCCATCACTGTGTTCTTGTGTTCAGAAATGAGTCATTGTCCAAAAACAACTTGCAGGTGCAGGTCTAATTTTCTATTTTCTCTGCTCAGCAGTACAGGGCTTTAAAAACAAGATTTTTAAAGGCACTGTGACATCTATCCCCCACTGATTTTGATGAGAGCAAAATGTCTAAATACCTTGAAAAATCTTGTTATAAATGACTAGCAAAATCCAATTTTCCAAAGTGACTTAAGCAGACTTAGTAACCTGAGAACTCAGATACACAATTAGTTTACTACTGCTCATCATGTTACCATTCATCAGCTTAGCTTAAACTTCAATCATTTCAGGCTAGACTAAACAACATTATCTTATATTTGCCACTGGCTAAGACTGAATGCACAAACATTTAAAATTGTTCGGCTAATTCAGTATATCTTGTTAAATCATGGTAATATGACGATGTTCCCAGAGGAGTTTTCTATCTGAAAATCAGTGGAATTTGGAACTTTGATAGAATAATGAATTCTATGGCAATATATTTTGTACTGCATAAGCTTTTTAACATTGACAGTCCCTGTCTTTGCTTGAACCCTTTGGCACAAGGTGGCAGAGTATCCCCTTCACTATCTTATGGCATCTGCTCGTATGAGGCAGCTGTGTTTACACTGAGAGTTACAGCATGTGCAGCTCGTTCCAAAATGTATTTTGTGTTAATATATTAAAATCCATAATTAATTTGTGCAAGTACATCTTGGATATCTGAAGCTATCTCTATCCTGAATAACAACTAATATATATAAGCCAGCTTTACATTAACTAAAGTAACAACAGTGAAACTGTGGCGACATAATATTCACTGTGAGGCAACTACATCAATATTTACCCAGCTTCTCAAACAGAGGATTTTCATTTTGTAGTAGGTACAGTAAAAGTACTTTGCAAGACAGAAAGTTAAAAGTTGATGTGAAACCAAAAGATGGCCACACCAAAGATCCATGTAGATCCATCTTACACCTATGATTTGGAGCGGAGTATAAGAGTACGGTCAACACGCTGTAATATGTTTCATGGGATACCTTCAAAAATAGCAGCAGTCTGAGAGTCACAGACTTCTAGTTCCAGGGTTTTGTAGTCTTTGTAACATACTTCTAACTAGAATTCACCTGCTTAGTTTTTGATCTGGTGTCACCTTCTGCGTACAGGTTGTCATGCAGCAATGGATTTAACAGCATTCTGTCTGGAAAAAAAATAAAACTCATTTTGTTTATTTTGACCTGTCTAGAAATTTTATTTGATATTCTTCATCTCTTTACCTTTAACAGTCAGTTGTAACTGTCTTTCCTCAAGGTCACAGAGAAAGGCTGTGGTGAAGAAAAGGTCTGAATCTGTTTTCCTGATTTCTGTCTCGTGACAAAGCCGCAGAATCAGCCTTGTCTTGTATATATCAATTTAAACTATTTGGAATTCAGATGAGTTTGCCTTACTGCATTCCTAATTTGAATCAAGGTTGTTGACAGTGAATACTTCTTTGCTATTGCAGTATAGATAAGATATAATATTATGACGGAAATATTGCAGTGAAGGCACTTAAATGTTCCAGAACACCTCTCATATACCAGGATCCCAGGTGTTCCTGTTCATCTTGTATATGTGCTTTATGCATATTTTTTGTGTTACCACACAGTAAACACTTTAAGTATATGGGCTTTATTTCCAGACTATTAACTGGTGGCTATTTCTCCAGAGAATAACCTTGTCCTGTTGATTACGAGTAACATCTCTCAGGTATGCTGCAGAATCTCTTGTGAATTATTGTCATATATTTAGTTGTCCTAGGGAAATATGAGGATTATTACATTCCTGTGTTTTGTGCCAACATTCATCTAAATCTAACGTAATTTCCTTAAGTGAAGAACAGCTATTCTTTTGATTTGTTTGTTAGAACTTGTGACAATTTTTAAACCTTTCATGTTATGGGTAACGGTAAAAAGTAGTTGTTCTCTCCAGTCAGACACTTGGCCCCTTAGATATAATTTACAAGTTCACTCCTTTTCTGGTTCCTAGCATCTTCTGCTCTTAGTGACTCTTATCTGCAACTTTAGCATCAGTTCAAGGAGTCAACAGCTCCTTCCCCAGCACAGGATTTGGCCACTAAACTTTATTCAAGAACAACTGTTTTTGCAAGATGCCTATTCCTACTCACTCATGTCTCTTTATGTCTCTATAAATTTGCTCTTTATTGATAGACTGTGGTGACCTGCAAATTCGGTCATACACATAACATAGGAGGAAAATTATTCTTCTATATGAGGCATTATTTCATAAATCAGTGTCTTCTTATTATCCCTGATTTTTCATCAGCTGAAATAATTCTCACTGGTGGATCATTTCTCTTGTAAAGCAGTTTACATAAAGCTGTTTCTTAGCAATTGGTTTATAATGATGTTACTTCAGAAATAATTTCTCCATAAGTTTTATTGGCTTTTTTCTCGACTTTTAAGGGAGAAACAACAGCAATCAATGAAACATTTTTGTTCTGTTTTGCTTTCAGTATTTTTTTCATCGCATTGAAAGAAAAAATTAGAGGGAAAAAATATAATAAGCAAAATCCTCAGTCCTAATATAGACACACAAAGGCAAAATGCTGTGTAAAGACTGTATCTTGTGCTAAAAAGAAGATAATGGAAATTCTTAGAAGAAAAGGCACACAAGGATTTGCCCTAAATGCCCTAAAGTTTTGTCTATTGCTGATAATAGACAATGGGAGGTTGGCCTGTTCAGTCTCAAGAAGAGACAATGAGAGAAGACCTCACCAATGTATAAAACTATCTGAAGGAAGGGTGTCAAGAGGATGGAGCCAGGCTCTTCTTCGTGGTGCCAAGCAATAGGAGAGTTTCTCTGCAGAAACTGATGCAGAGAAAGTTCCACCTGAATATGAGGAAGAACTCTTTACTGTGCAGGTGACCAGGCACTGGAACAGGTTGCCCAGAGAGATTATGGAGTCTCCCTCGCTGGAGGTATTCAAGCATTGTCTGGATATATTCCTGTGCCATATGCTCTAGGACAACCCTGCTTGAGCAGGGAGGTTGGACCAGATGACCCACTGAGGTCCCTTCCAACCTTACCCATTCTGTGATTCTGTAATACTTCTAATCATGTCTTAGACATAGAAGCAGCAGCTGTAAATTTAAGTTAATTTGAACATATTTCCTTCCTTCATGTAGTAAGAAATGATGCACAGATACTTTTGTTAAACAGCTACACATGCTTCTCCCAAGAATTATTTTTAAAAGTTAAAATCTCATTCCAGAGCATTTTGGCAAAATTTTGAGTAATTTCTGGCAGTATTCCAAATGAGCATTTGTGATTTATTTCTGTGTAGAGGAAACATTAGTACTACTAGATATTATCATCAAATATCAGACTCTTCATTACAAATGTTTTTAATACATCGCTTGTTAAAGAGATAGGCTGGTTTACTCTGACAGTTTTTTAAACTGAATCTACTTTTTTTCTTCCTTTCATTCATCTTTGAGTTTTGACATATGCTGTATTTGCATGAGGGCTTCAAGAACTGAGATGACCTTGCCAAAGATCAAGAGGTGTGTCTTGAAGAATTACAATTTCTTGGGAGATGATTTATGTGATTACTGTGTAAAAGAGTACTTGTTCTGTAGTGATTGATGACAACACTGGCAGTATTGACTGATCATTAGAAATATTTATACGGCAGATGCTTTAAGGTAGTGGAAGATGCGAAGGAAAGATTAAATGCATGTCAAGAAGACAACAGCTTCTATATTTATGGAATCAGAACTTGTAGTTTTTTTGCAATACCTTTAATTATTTTCTTCATGTTTGTCTTTTTTCACAGACACAAATGTACCATGAATGCTTTCAAAATGGCTTGCAGGCCCCACAAAATTTAGAGTACAGATGATGTCATTCACATATTTCAAAAGCAGTTAAGTTTAATTTTTGCAATTATAAATCCCTGCTTATAAAAATATTTTAGGTATAAAGAATATTCATAAAGACGTAGTAGACAGATAAATATATTGTTGCACATCTGTTTCTCAAGGTTTGTAACACCAACAGACTTTAAAAGAATGTACATAGTTTGTTATTTGTGATTCTGGACATTGGAGTTTTCTACTGCACTATTTACCATGTTTTGTAGATACATTAATGACTAAGTAACCTTTAGTAAATGATATGCTAATATTTCAGCTATTTATAGTCATTAAAAATAGATGGTCATTAAGGCAGTAATTTAAATACAAACAGACCTGGAATTATTCACAGTTTCACCACATCACATAGCACATAGCTCTATTAAAGAGAGCAGTTCAGTATTATTACTCTTAATTTATTTAGGTGCAAGTGAAAGCAAAATCTCTTGGCCAACCTGCTGGTGTATATAGTAACTGAAGGCATAGATGCACACTCAAACCCTACCTAAATATATATTTATTAATAGTGAAAGTTCATATATAGTATGAGTAGAATGATAACAGCTTAACAGAGTACAGTTAATATATTTAATTTATGAGAAATCTATTAAATAGGAGTATGCTTAGTTGATTTAAACTTCCTTTTCTTCTCTTCGTATTGCAGCATTGTGAAAAATTTTGCTTACACTAAAGTCAAATTTTTGAAATTTTTTGAGCAATGAAGCAAGTTGCTCAGAGAGACTGTGTAGTTTCCATCCTTGGAGATATTCAAATGCTGTCTGGACTGGGCAGCTGACTATTGGTGGCCCTGTGTGAGCATGGGGATTGAACCATTCAACCTCAGCTATTCTGTGGTTCAGTCCTTCTGTGACACTGGTCTCTGAAATGTCTCCATGTAAAATGCACTGGTGCAGTTCTGATAATAAGTTGCATGTAGCAAAAAATACAGAACAGTTAAGTGCTTGTTTGGATGTACTGATTCATTGTTTTCATGTAGTGAAATAAAGAATGAACCACATTTCTCAGGTTTTATCTTAGCATGTTTCCATACACCAGTAGTCACCAGAACAGCTAGCTATTTTAGCCCATCAGAGGAAAAATGCTAAAGCTACTTATAGTATAAAACTAAATTTATCAGTCCTTTCCTTGATCTTACATTATGATCTCCTTTGGCCTGGAGACTATCCAAAGAGCAGATCATCATGGTACGCAATTTAGTGAAACAGTTTCCAGGCATTATGCCATCCTCAAGACCATGTGAAATAATTGTTATTAAAATTAGAAAAATATTAGTATGCGTATTTAGATTATAAATAATGGTAGAGAAATGGTTGACATTATTCCATGGAGTGCTATTAATTTGGTTTGGCTTTTACAGTAATTCCTAACAACTTCAAAATTAAGAGCACTGAGAACAGCAGTGTGTCAGTTCTGTTGCTCCGTTTGCTGACAGAAAGCACAATGGTTTCTTATCTTTCTCAATCTATTTTAAGTTCATGTGTAGGTGTAAAAAGATCTCACCCCACTGCTTTGGAAGCAGCTGTTAGGCAGGATTTGTCCTCAGAACAACATTACTTTTCAGCTGAGTGATTCAAACAGTTGAAGTGAAGTAAAACTTGCACAGGTTTTCACACAGGTCAGTGACATCAGTGAGGGACTACTGGTAAAGCCAGGTAAACCCTTGAGCTGCTAGACCATGCTGAAATGCTTGGATAACCACAGTTCCTTGTGCAGAGCTACCACAACTACATTCTAACATTTGGCATTGGAGGCAGCTTGCAGATGCAATCAAATAAGTACAAAGGCAATAAATGTCTATGTAGTTACACACAGATATAACTATAGGTTAATTTAAGACTTTTGGGAACCTTTTATTATTTTCCAACTATGTTTTTGTAAGTATTTTTAAATCTTATTACTTGAAGGAGCAGCCATGTAGAGAATGAGAAAAACCAACTCAGAGACTGATCCCACAAAGACTTGCTGAATGAATAATTTTAGTTTCCTGAGTTGTTCCACTGCTGGTTTTGTGCAAATTCATGCTCTAATGGAAAATGATCTAATACTTTTAATGTTGTTTTTGCTCATGTTAAAGTGCATTCAACGTAACCTCTAGTTGGAATAAAACACTTTAGTTTGGCTTGTGCGGTACTCCAATATACTACATCATAATGAGTATATTAAAAATAAGACAATTTGACATAGTTGTAGTATTGAAATGTGTTTTAATATGAACACAAAAGATCTTATTTCTAAATAATGAAGTCCCACTCCAGCAAACCATAAAGCTATTTACTTAAACCAAGTTCTCTTTTCATACATCTGCTATTTACGAACTTTAACAGTCTTCCTTGTTATTTCTTCCTAAATTTTAGCCAAGATTTGAAAATGTATAGCATTGCTCTTATATGTTCAGAAAGCAATCTTAATAAAATATACATTATTTTTTCCTTCAGAAACAAAAGCAAAACCAGTCCTTATAATAGGCCTTTAATATAGCAATCTTGATCCCGAGTTTAGCCAGCAATGTTCATTGCAATTTGGCATTTTGTTACTTATGTTAGCTTTTTAACAAATTTTTTATTTTGTTTATTACACAATTAATATTTTAAGAGTTTAAACTACTCAGCTTCTCCCTTTAGAACTTCTGTATTTTCAGTTTTTTCCCTCAGTGTTCTACTTCGTTAAACCATTATAAGACAAATTTCAATTTTAAGAGCTGACTTTATTCTCAGGGATTTCACCTGTTAGAAATTTATCTGGATTTAACAAAGCAGTTAAATGTGGTCTTAAACCGTTCTCACTCAACTAAATACATATGGGAGTGTCTCTCTTTGATTTTCTCTTTTAAAGCCTAACCAGTATTTTACTCTAACAAGCCCATGAGAAAAACAACTTAGGAGTAGTTTCTTAGTTACTGTGATTCTGTCCTTTGTTTTTTAGTGATCTAGATGTGGCTCTCATAGGTTTTTCCCTCTTTTGATTGTGACAACACCTCATCTTTTTGCTTTGTTTGTCTCCTTCTGCCTATACTATTTCCTGCTTCTCTATTTTTGAATCTTTATGCATAATTTTCAGGACAGAATGGTTTCCCAGCAATTTTTATCGGTAGTTAAAAAGTGATTCACATTCTTTTACTCAGTTCAGTGGCAACCCATAAAGATTTCTGAATCTCTTTTCACCCAATAAATTTCACAGTGAATATAATGTGGATTTAGATCCATGCTACTAAGTAGCGTCTTTCTAAACTGAAAACCATCTAATCAGAGTTAGTGCCAAGGTTTCAATATTACAAAGAACAGTTCTTATAAACTGAGGTCATTGTCCTAAGGGTTCATGGTAGTTTAAAGTAATAGTTTTTGCTTAATTATAATGATCCTTTCATGAACAGAATCTCATTTGTGTTAGTAGACAAACGTTGATTTTAATTTGGAAAGTTCATTGCAAATAAGTTGTGTTCTCTTGATTTGGGTAATTATACTCAGTACATTAACAGCAAGGACTGCTCAGGGTTTTTAAAAACCTTCGAGCTCTCTGTAGAACAGTTATTGAAAGGAGTGGAGAGTATGCAATTCTCTTTGATCACTTTAATGAACCTCAGTGTTTTTATTGTCTATTCACTTATATGCAAAGTGTAGTGCAACTGTGTATTAGCTACTAATTAGAGTTTTATTCAAGAAAAACTAACATAAAAGCAACCTGTGTCATAATTAAGATTTTGAACAATATTGTTTCTAATGATTATCAAAGAGCAAGACAAATGCTTTTTTAATTACTTTAAAATGCATATGCCTTATTGCAGAGCTTTTGCTCTTGGGGTTTTTTTTTATGTTTATAAGGACTAAAGTTTTGTCAAAAAGGCAACTTAAAGCATAGCCTAACTTGTCACAACCTCTGCCAGCTCATGGACAGCAACAGAAAGGGTAAAACACTGTGAAAACAACATGAAATTTTTATGTCCTTGTTGGTCTCAGTTGCAAAATTTACATTTGCATTTCCTTCAGTGAATGTAGCAGCATTCTAATAAACCTCTCAGGCAATGAATGGCCAGTGGCTACAAGTAAGGACCACAGCTATTGAACCATGTTATATTTAGATGGATCATATTTAGACAATCCTTTACCACTTCTATGTTGTATATTCATGGGACATGACATTGTAATATGCATGAGATAAAATGTTCTCATTATAATTCTGTTGCCAGTGCAGGTCCTTTATTTCCAGCAACAGTTCAAGAGAGAGTGTAGGGAAGGAGGTAGTACTGTATTAGCTAAACTGTTTGTGCTGCGGTTCTGTATGTGAAAAATAGTAAAATAATATAACAAACATGTCTCTGACACGACCAAATATTGAGGAGGTGGGGGAAAAGTAAACTTCCATCCCAAGAATAAAGAGCCAGAGGCATAGTTAAAAAACACATATACAAGACAAAAGTATGTGAAATAGCTTCTTAAACAGCTAATTTTGCACATAAGTACCACACCTGTTTGGAAACTGTAAGAAATAAGAAGAAAGGCCATAGGAATTTGCTTAATAAATTAGAAAAAAACATGGAGGGAACCTAAATATCACCCAAGCTTTAGCTAGAATAAAAGCATGGAACAGAGGACAGAATTTTTAGGTGACTAATAAATCGTAATTTACAGCTCATATTGAACTTCAATTATAAATAAATATGTATTTCTACATATTTTAAATCAAAATCTGAAGTTTCCCTTTTAAGAGAACTGTTCCCATTCCCATTCCTAGCAGAATGGGATTTTTTATGTTTTAGAAATTAGTAGTGTATGGTAACTAATCTTTGGTTCTTAGAAGAAGGTGATTGACAACTGGAGGGAAAAATTGAGAGGGATACTTAAATGATCTCAGAAACAGGAGAGAGATGAGAAATTAGGATTAATTTTCCACTTTATATAGCTCTATCTTTTCATCACTGCATCCAGATCCTTAATGCCATTCAGCCCTTGAAAAGAGCCTTTCATTCTAATATAGGCAGTAGCATTACTGATGCTATCTGACAACAACATACATGGTAACAAGATCCTCCAACCAAAGGTGCAAAATGAAATAAAACTATTATCTTCCAACACTAAAGCTGCAAGGAGATAATACCATTCAGATTAGTATTAATTCCTGCCCAGACTTCCCTTTAGACTTTTGACTGAAGCATGCAGTGCAGTGGCTACTTCCCAGCTTCCTGCAGCCAGCAGTGCAGCAGATGCAGGAGAAAGCCAAACACTGTCAGCTGAGTGGCTGTGTCCCACCACCAAGGTATTTTTCAGTAACCTAAAATAAAGCATATGAGTGTTAAAGATATGTGATCCCTTTATATGTTGCTTATTCATGTGTTTCTGTTTCATGCTTATCTACTGATAATTTCAGTACTTTCTTTGGCAAGTGGTCTGAACAAGGGCACAGATTTTAATTAGATGTGTTACTCTGAGCAGCAGTTGTTTTAGTCTTCACACTAACAGTAGTAGGAATAGCAATGTAGTAAGAATAATGTTCCAACTTAGCTTTGGTCAAGCAAAAACCTCTAATAAAGTTCTATTAAAGTTCTATGTGACTTTAACAAGCACACTTTTTTTTTCCACATATGCAGCAACTTTGCTTAACTGAAGACACCACTTCATTAACTGATGTCATGTCAGCAACTGTACCTGAGGGTTTTTGAAAGAGGGCATTAGATGGGTTTTAGAAGTGACACTTTTCTCTCATTAGCCCTGTGAGACTGCTGAATCGCAGAACAGATCATCTGCTGGTCAAGCTCCTGCCCCATAACCTTGAATTAGGGCCATATGATCATACATTTATAGATTTTTAGGTTGCCTCTTTTCATCTCTCTACTGGCTCCTCTATATTAAAGCAGAAATATTGCAGAGAAATCTGATCCTTTCATCACTACAGCTTTCTATTCACATACAAAGGTCACTGTAATCAAGATTTTCTTCATCTTCATCCTACATCATCCATTCCTACAAATATTTGTGCAATGGGGTACTGTCCACTCAGGATCTGAGCAATATCTTGTCCATACTCCTCCCAAACCTGATACATAAATGTCAAAGGGAAGATGAGAAGCTAGAAGAGGCAGGGGACAGCAGCAGCTGGAGGAGGAAATGAGTTATGTGTCGGAATCAAAGCTAGCTGTACACTATGGGCACAGCAGCAGCCGTGCAGGATCTGAGTGCTTTATCTTCTCTGGCACTTCCACTTGCTAGCTGCTGTTCCAAATTTCCCCGAGATTCACTGTAAAGTACTGAGGAACCCATAACCAGAGTGCACACTCAGTTTAGTGCAATCAGGTCTCAGGAGCCATCCCTGCTCTTAGTGCGTTATTGACAAACAAAGTTGTTACTGTATCAGGTCTAGTATGCCAACATGGCATAATTCTGGCATAATCCATAATAACCTTCAGAAATTAGAAAAGGTAGCAATTATACCCTTAAAAAGTCACTTTTGAATTAACTAATTAATCATTCATTGCCCGTAGCACTAATAAGTCGTTAGTTGTGTAGTGGCTCATTATAAGGTGCAATATGTAGAAGGGCTTATTTATGCAACCCCTTACTGAATGTTGATTAGGTTATTTATAAATAATACATGCTTGTTATGATCAATTATGACTTACATCTCTGTGAATATGTTTTTTAGTTGAAATGTAGCAAGGTAAAGAGCTTATTAAAAGCTTATTAAAAGCTTATTAAAAAGCATCTGTACAGTTAAATATTGTAAAAGAAGCTGTTAATACAATATCTCTTTCAATATTATATCCTCCAGAGAAAGGGATCTTTTTTCTTGCTACATTGAAATCTATTCCCATTTGCTCTTTAGCTTTGTTTTTCAATTGCTGTTCTGTCTACTTGAGTTATTCATGCTTCCTGAAGGAACTCTGCAATGTAAGAACTAAAGTAAAATACATGTTATAAACAGACTTTAATGCATGAATGCAGTTAAGTAGCATTATTCCAGTTTTATATGCTAATGTTCTAAAGGCTTCAAGAATACAATATGAAGTCAAAGTTATTGGATATATTAACCTGTGTTTTGAAAACACTGTCTAAATTTAAGAGATATATAATTACCCCAAAGAAAGAGAAGGAGGGAGAAAAAAAAATACGTTAGCAGAAATATCATGTGTTAATGTTTGCCAGTTAGAGCCACTGAAGCATTTTTTTAATTGTTCCTTTTTTATTTTTGCCTCAGGAACAGAATTTACAACTAAAGAATTTAAAACATGCATTTCTCTCTAAAATGAACATAAGTAAAATGTAAAAAACACATCCATTCTTCTTTACTTTAAAAAGCCTGCAGTAGATTTCATCCCAATACACATACACAGAAATTCCCTATCCCAATGAATTAGATCATCTCTAAGGACAGCATTTTGGCTTCAACCAAAATCCCAGTCCTGTTAGCTAGTTACAGTGGAAAACCCTGTTTGATATATCCCAACCTCTTGTGATGGACTGACTTCCACACTCGGGCTGCCACATAGAGGAAAGAAGGACTGGAAGGAGGGGGAGGAGGCAGCAATCTGAGGAGATTCCAGTTCTTGTTCTGGAAGAAAAAAAAAAAAGAGGGAGCAGAGGGAACTCCAACCAGTTGTTCTTGCTTTGCAAATTGAGAAGTATCCACAAGCCAGACATGAGTAAAAGATAATGGTACAGAAGTGGTATGGAGCACCTCTGAGCAGGGATACAGATCATAGAGAAACCAAGGACGACGTTTAATAAATCTGAGACTACTGCTTTTCATTCAGTCTTCACTGTGATCAGATCAGAACTGTGCTATCTTGAGAGATTTGAGCCTCATTAAAGCTATTTGGGACTTGCTAATATGAGTCTGTCCTACAAAGGAGAGGAGGAGTTTATGGTACCCCTGCTGAAGAGGCTAGAAGATAATGCATATCTGAGAGAAGAATTCCCAGATACAGTAGAAGAGTGTGTTAGCTTTGGATGTTTGCTGTCCTAGGAGAGGTTTGCCACGATGATCTATAACTATGTAAAAACAGGTTATGTTCTTAAATACAGCTGACAGACACTGAGGGTTCTTTGTCCCTTTCCCACCTAAGTGGGATAGCATCTCTGGAAATAAGGAACAGGATGAGCTGCTTTTTCTCTAGAAGTGCAATGTGCCACCATGGATACCCTGGAGAAATCACTCTTGAAGGGTGAAAATTACCTTAGCAAGGAACACCAAGTCACCCAAATAGTTCTAAAAGGCTGGGTAGGCAAGCCAGATAAGTGCTGTGGAAGAGTAAATCCCACTCTGGTAGCTACATTCTCTCTCCTCAAAGTAGTGAGGGAGCAAACTGCCATTCATAACATCAGCATTACTTTACAGGAATTTCCTATGTACCCTGTGACTCTGTTAATACACATTCATGACAGATGTTGACATCCTCCTTCCATGGTCACATAGGGTAAAAGGCCTCATTTTCTGTGAATCGATATCCTACTATTTGTTTAGAGGCATGAAAACCCTCCACACCACAGAGGAATTGGCTGCAGAGGAGGTTGCTGCAGCTGGAGTCCAGGAAGGTATTAAAGACACGCTTAAACCTACCAATGAACTTAATCACGGCAATTAATCACAAGCTTATGATATACAAATGTTAAAATTACTGCTGTATCAGAACCTGAGATTGTTTCTGGGTTATCCCAAAGAAGGGAAGATATAGTTTTGTTTTGATAATTGTGCAGTAGTCAGCCTCAAACTCTCGCTTGTAGAAATGCTCCTGCGAGCATTTTTATATGAGTTAATAAAAGAATGAAAATTTCAATGGTCGGTATATAAAATAACTAAATCAAAAGCACTATTTAAAAATCAAAGGAAAAATATTTCCTACTTCAGTTAAATTAAACTCAATTGGAACCTATTCAGTCACTTTCATAACTATTTAAAATGGTGATTGTGCAATACTTACATGATCAAAGTTAATGTAATATTTATGCAATCAAAGTTAATGTTAAGATATATAATGATTTCACAAGATGAGGTGTGAATATAAATGACAAATTAACATAATTATTAAAGATCATAATATTTGCATGGAGAAAAAATGTTTTTTTGAATAGTAATAGTTTGTCTCATTATTTCTAAGAGGATTCCATGTGTTATTTATTTTATGAGAAAGCTTCCATATGTCAACTTATGATCTGACTTTTTTGACTGATTTTTTGGAAATAGCAGCAGTAAGAATTGGGTGCATTTATTTTTAATAGAATAATATTTAAATACATGAACAAATTTTTCTTCAGTGGTTCCTTCTCAAATCTCGAGTCCAATGCACCTAGGTCATTAAACTGAACAGAAACACTTAATTGTCCTCTTGCCTTTAAGTTTATTTCCTATTGATGCATTTTATGAAGTTGCCTTGTCTGAGTGAAAAAAATGGAGTCAAAAAGCCTGAGGGAGCTGTATGCAACTTTCCCAGAGCCAAGGTCCATGGTGGATCTTCCTCTCCCTGTGCTCTGGGTAGACTCTTGCTCAGCTCCTGAGACGGCAACCATCAGGGAGGGCTGTGCTCCTTCTGTCAGGGCCACGCATGAAGGTCCCCTGTCACTTAGGAAACAGAGAAGAGATGTCATTGTGCCCAGCTTACCATGCCTACAGAAAAGGAGAGGCATTATTCTCTCACGTGGCAAGGAAATATAACCAGGCTTTGCTCAGTTTTGAAATAGAAGTGGGGAAGAAGCCACAAAAGTGAAATCTCACTGAATGCTAAACTTTGCAGAGGTTTTGTGTTCCAAACTGGTATGTGAGATTTAGAATATCGGAAAAATAAGGATTTGTTTTCCTTTGTAAGAAGCTCAGAGACTGTTTATCCATTCTCAGTTAGTGACTATAGAAGAACACTTTAATTTTTCCTCATTATTTCTATTAATTGTGCTCTAGCTTATTCTAATTGCCTTTCGGATTTGTCCGAAAAGCCTACTTCTTAAACATTCCAAATATCCACCTGTACTAGAATTATTTAGATCTGAGGTCTCTCAAAACCTCACCAAATATCAAAGAGATGTTTGCCTGAGTTTTGGGGGCTTAACCATTCAGTACAACGAGTAGCTTTGCTCATGATTCCATGTCACAGATAGAAACAATTATTAGCTGTGAATATTTTTAATCAGGATTTGTGTAGAAGAGAGATGGCCTTGGAACTAGAATAAGTGACATGCCTCAAAAGTAGTAGCCACTGAAATAGGCTTTGGATTTCATGTTTAGTTAATGAATTCTTAACAGCTTAGTTTCCATGAAGGTGGACTCATAATGTTGGCATATTTTAAGATATTTGGTAATGGTAAGGGTAAAATGGGCTTCTTAAATTCTGTGGAGTTGGTAGATATGGTTTATACATCTACATAACCATGTACACGGACACAACATAGTGTTTTCTCCTCATTTCTACCAATAACACTACCAGCAAACCTTCAGCACATGCATTTGTGATGCTACTTATGTGAATTACAATATTATACTGACACCAACTCTACTGTGCTCAGACAAAAAAATAACAAGAGGCTGTTCTATAATTGTATAATTTATGAATACCATAGTTATTTCAGGAGATTATCTTTGTCCTCATGCAAATTATTTATTTTGTGCCTACTTATAGTGTAACCTTTGAAATTAAATTGAAATTATGCCTTAAAGCCTGACTATCATGTACCAGCTGTCTCAGTCAGCTGGCTCGTCAGTCAATACAGACTGCAAATCACAACTATATTTGATCTTGACTGGGAGGCTATTTTGGGAATTGTGCCAGTCAACACTGAACAAGTTGTACTGAAGAGATCATACCCTTTGTAACTGGTGAAGTGAAGAACTCAGAAATAATCTCAGCTACACAATGATTACTTCTCTTAAAAAAAAAAAAAGTGGCAACTAAAAAGCTTTTAAGGAAATTCCCATAGCCAGTCTGCAACCTATTTTTTTCTCCAAACATTCTGTCTTCCTGCTTTTCCTTTTCCCTCCCCCTCCCACTTTTTTCCTTCCTTTCTCTAAAAAACTCACTGCCTTTCCCAGTTGTTTTGAAACTCTTGCTGGGCAGCCACTGTCCTGGAGCATGCCCACTGGACACTGCTCTGGCATTCTGACTTATCTCCTTCCTTTTTAGCCAAAAATCTTTGTCAATAAAATATTTATTTATTGTTAGGGAAATCATGAATCACAGGCTGCTGCTGTTTCACATCACTATAGGATTTTAATATCACATTGGAAGCTTTGAGAGTTTTAGGTATTGTTTTTTTTCTTTTGACTAATTTTCTAAGCACACAGTAAAATTCATTCATGTGTCGATCTCTGTCAAGGTCTGTTACCCTAGACTATCTGGTTTTTAGTGGAGGAAATGTTTGGGGGAACTTCTTTTCAAATGAAAATGTAAATCATCACACCTATTAAAGGTTCCATTTATGCCTCTATGGCTAAAACACGCTTTTTATATAGCCTTGGAAGTGACAATGTCACTTACCCTATTATACTGTGTTTTGTTACTGAGACACTTTATTGACCCCCCATAAACATTGCAAACATCTCTGTGGCTTTAGGAGTGTTCGGATGCACAGAGTCACCCACACGTATATATATCCCCTACTAGTTCCTTCATGTTTCAGCAGACTTTTCCAATATGCACTTTCATCGTTTCATCCATAATCTAAAGGTACATCCCATAAGTACGTGCTAACCTGCCTCACTGTTTTCCTTCAAATCACAAATTCTGCCTTTCCTTTTCTGCAATGCTTACACAACCCCTGATAAAACTGTTGTCACTCACACTGACTAATGCTACCTCGGCGTGCCTTTGCAGACTGTCTGCCTGCACTTGCCGATGAGCTGTCTTAAATCTAAATTGCCTGCTGCTGTTCTTCTATTTGCACAGTCCCTAGTGCAGTGCACACAGGATCTCTGTGTGCTGCTTTGAGGTTTTATACTTACGAAAAACAACAATAAGAACTGAAAAGATTATCTTGCTAATAAGGGAAATAGAGGGACATATGGTTGGAACAACACTGTTTTCTTCTTAAATACCATGATAGTTCTTTCTTTTCTGGGCTTATCTGAAGAAAATCTCATTTTACTTTGAAACAAGTGAATTCTTTTTCATCAGAACTTTGTTTATAGATAGGATTTACCACAAAAATGGCTTTACTTAAATACTTTTAGGTTTTAATTCAAAACTTAGTGAAGTGTTTTGGAAGGAATGAAATATAACATAATACATGGTCTTTGATCTCGCTTTTCTCTGGAAGAAAAACAGGAGGAAAGGGGTAGAGCAGTATTCACTGTGGAGGTGCGCATCTTCCTCATTTCAAAAATATCATGCACTGAATCTCTGCTCCACATCTCTCTCTGAAAGCTGCTTGTTCATGGCACTTACCCAAGCTGCTTTCCTCATTGCTGAACTTGAAATGCTCTCTCACCTTGGCATGGTTTCAACCATGTCAGTTAAATCAGAGAGAGAGAGAGTCGGGCCAACAACAAAAACACCTTTCCTGGAGAGATATGATGTTGACCCAGAAATAACACTGAGCAGCCAGAACATCGTTGCTACATTCAATTCAGTTTTAATAGAGGGAGAATGATGTAGTGGTATCTGTGCACATTCAGTCATTGTTGTGTCTCTTGCTGTCATGATGTGGGCTTACTAGAAGATTTAAATAACGAAAAGAAAAAATAATGTGCAGCATATTAAGTGTTCTGCTTGCTACTGTGAAAATAGTATAGTGCAACATTTAATCATTGACAAGCATCATTCTTCTATTATTAATAATCCATATGGAAAGCCGATTGCTTACATTATAATTTTTTCTGACTTATTTTAACTATGTATTTTAAATACATTTGGGTATACTAATAACAATAATGCTTTGCTCTGCAAAAATGCAAATACTGAAGCACATTATAGTCAAGGATTTTACAGCAAAGGTTCAGAATATATTCAGAAAGTAAAGGCCATGCCTTTATATTGAGGATTTATTAAAACAAAATTCTTCAAGTTGGCAACAAATTTCTTTTGCACATTATTTTTTTTGCATTATTATTGTCACAGTCGTGCAAGGTGTCAACAGGCTTTTCATCATATCTATTCTGTATGAAAAATACACAGAAATTACTCCAAATCCTAAATGTAGTAAACATAAATGAGGCAAGAAAAACAGAAAATTATTCAGTTACCAATGGCCCATTTTGTCCTTTGGGATCCAAATGGTATTGGATAGCATTTCAAAAGCATTCATCTTTGGCCTAACTTTATTTTCAGTGGTACCAGCTCAGCTGATCACCCTACTCAAGGCACAAATGAAGAAGAAAAATCACCAAGTCAAAGCTCAACACAGTTTAATTGGCTATTTTGGTATTTGCATCTTGCAAAAAGCCATCAGCTCAAATTTCTATGCTAATAAAAAAGTGCATTTTCCACTTGTTAAATTATTAACCTACACTAAACTTACATTAAGTCAATGAAAATTTACAGGTTGAGTATCTATGTTGTCAGCAGTTAATGTAGAAAAAGATAAAACCATTAAGTTCATATAGAAGTCTGAGTGCAAATCATTTATGTAAATACATAATGGAATATTCTTGTTCTTCTCAGTCAATGGTCAGAAATGGCAAATGCCAAGTCCTTCCAAAATATGATGGTTGTTTCTCTGTTATTCACAAACCGAGTGATACAGTTAAGATATAGTTGACAATGTGTGTGTGTTTACATCACGAACACATAGGTTTTCATTTTCATGTACACAGCAAGAAAAGGAGTTTCTTTAATTTTCTCTTACAGTTCCATCTTTGATAGGACAGAGTGACACACTGTGTAATTACAATGTGTATAAATTGATAAACATGTTGCTTTGGGATTTTCATATCACCAGTTAAAATGAAGTGTGTGCCTGTTCTGTATGTTCATGAAATTTAATTTGAACCTGAAAGTAAGAATATATTTAATAGTCTACTTCAATCATCCTGTGTCATTATGTATTACTAAAGATTCCAGAATTTGTCAAATACATTCATTAAACATGACACTTGCAAGGATGGAGTAGGGTTTTTCTTGTACTAGATCTCCACTGGGAACAGCATATTTCATGGTGAATTTTTCTGGATGAAGTGAGCTATTTTAAAATATATTTCCCATTTTTCTACAGTGCTTTATGGAGACTAATGCAAATGACACTTCCTATAAAACCAAACTTTTAATGAGAGGAAATTAACTGATTCAGTATTGTTAGTAATGTAATTTTAAAAGTCTTTACGATGCTGATTCAAAAAGTCTTCCGTTAAGAGTCTATTTAACATACATAGCTCTAATTTTCCCATATGAAATTTCTAAATTGTCTAAGTTTCCTCTCTAGAACATTTAGTATTTCACTTTCTTTGAAAAACAAAACAAAACGGACATGTTTATTTAGGCTACATTTATGTATTTTGATTTGCCTCTCTCAAAGTACATATGTCTATCAAACATACTGTATAATGAAAGTGAATATTATTATATATTTTATAAGCTATGCATATGTTGTGTCAGGTCCAATTCATGAGTTGCAAACTATATTGACTCATCAGTTTTTTCCTTTAGTACTAGAGTATTCACAGTGCACAAATGTAGTGAAAGCTTGTTGCATAATAATTAAGTTCATCATTTCAGAAATCACACCAAGCGGGGAGGGAGGACATACTCAGGTGGCTTCACGATGTTCTGTGTTGGTTCTGTATAACAATAGTATTCGGGGTATACAGCCTTCAAAAGACTGATTTTGCGTCATTGACTGTCATACTATGTATTGCCACTTTTGTTTTCAGACCTTATCTGAGAGAAGGAAGATAAATGAGACAAATAAGCATGAATGATGAGAGAAGAAAATTCCACAGGAATACTTCCAGCAGATGACATATTGTCCTCAGAACTTGTGTTTAACTACCTGGCTAGGTTTGTGCACAGACTGCATCTGTGTAGCATCCCAAAAATCTCAACACTTACTGGTGATCATACTGATTCTCCCTGGTAATCAATATACCATTGAGAAATAACTGCCTAGCAAGGGCACATGACTAATAGTGCCAAGTCATAGCTGTTTCAGAATGTGAATCCTTCTATAATAGCTGTTAATTTGGGTATCTGGAGACCAAGAATGATGTTTAAGAAAACACACTAACTTTTTATGGCTTTTCCTATAGTACAGGCATCTCATAATTGTACAGGAAGGAAAAAACGCTAATTATTATTAACTAATGATAAGAACTAATCAAGTAATATATTAATTAGTTTCATTCCATTTCCCATGGTAATATCTCCAGCTCATTTATATTTGATTTACATGAAGTATAAATGAACCTTAAGGGCTGTATTAATTAAATAATTGAGGAACTTGAAAAAATCAGAAACAACGAAACGACATTATGATTACTAGTAAGAAGTTATTTCTCGGTCTATTTCTAATTCATTTCATAATATTAAGTTTCTGTACATTTGGGGCTAGGACACCAAAATGACAGTTATGCACAAAAATTCAAAAACTCTCCTATGATCTCATTTCTGAAGTATTTTGAATCCTACCAAAGAAGTTTTGCAGAACCTTCAGTTCTGGTGCTGGATATGATTTTCAATTACTGAACATCTTGTTCCTAATCCTCAGGAAAATCCCCCTGGTTCTTCTACCAGCATGGTGCTGTCAGAAGGACAGTCATGCTGTCTTCTCCTCCCAAGCCCTTCTCATACATAGAATATTCACCTAGTAACTGGGATATCTTGCCTCAAATCTTTGCTTAGCCCAGACAGGGAGAAAACCCAAACCATATTGCCCCACATCTAAGTTAGTCTCTACCCACTGGACTAAAAGGCAATAGGAGTCAGCACATTTCCAGTATTATTCAAAAATGCTATACATTTTATAATTAAACAGATTTTTGCAATGTTTTGAGAATGATCTAGGCAACAATTGGAAGTGAGAGATAACCTAGTCTGTATTTCCACTGGGGCTGATGACAAACATTGCACCAAAACCATTGAAACAAGCCATGTGCAGGGCCAGCCACAGAAATGTGGCTTCTTGGGAGTTTTGCTAGTAGATATTCAAGTGCCAGAGCTGGAGCAGTGTTTTTAAGGTACACTCTTTGCGCTTGGTTGTCAAAATGACATTTGGAATCTAAGCTGCTGTGTAAATCCTAACCTTATAGCTCTAATCTTAAACTGAATCCATTTTTCCATGTCACTCTAAGTTGATTCCTTAGGTTTACAAAGAGCTGATAAAGGAAGCAACTGAAGTGTCAATATATGAAAGCCTTGTTTGTTCTCTTTAAACTTGTTAAAAATCTCCCCGTGACAAAAGAAATTGTCAGTCTCAATTAGCACTGCTTTTTTCTCTTTTAAACCACCATGCCTGCTCCCTCTGGATTTAGGTGTTTGCAATAGAGATACACATAGGAAATTGCTCTGTTTAACAAATTCCTTTGTAGTGCTGTGTACAATTCATTTCTCACTGGAATAAGACGACTCCTGGCAGTTGCTAACTCAGAAATATAGCAGTTCCATAATATTTCTTCTTGCTCTTGAAGAAGAAGCATCCACAACCAAAGTTCTTGAGGCATTCTTGGAATCAAGATTTCTGAAAGTTCTTTGTGCTACAGTTTTCATCAGCCTTAAAAGGTCACTTAAAATGCTTCTGAAAATAAAAAGTGTGTCTACAGTCCCACCTGAATTCAACTGTTATGAAATATGAAATAATTTAGAATATTGACATGTTTTAAGTGGAAAAACCTTAATTAGAATTGTGGGAGTTTTTTTTAATGTCAACCTTGTAGTGGAAACAAGTTAGCATTAAGAGAAAGTATGAATAAACAGTGACTTCCTAATATTTTTAAAGAGTGTGTAAGCATGTTTAAACAGGAGGAAAAAATTTGCTGAGTTAATGATAATTTTGATTGGAAGTATGCAGCCACTTATGCCCTAAGCATATGGTGCCATATTTCTAGAAGAAGCGTTATGCAAACATCATCTTGTAGAATTGCGTCTGTGTGTATAATATTAAAAATTACAGACCTGTAAAACCATTCTGTGGCCCTAAAATTTAAAGGCATGGTGCAGCTCTCATTCACGCAACTTAATTTTTCTTCCCTTGTAGGGTGGTGGGAAGAGTGTGTGGAACACACTATTCCCTGTACTGTGGGCTGGCACTGTCTGGAATTCCGTGCACTGGCACAGACCAGAGCTTAACCAAGAACCATGCCAGCAGTTGGACAATACATATGGTCTAGGACAGCATCATCAGGGCCGCCTTTACTTACTAGTATAGATGTCACTTAAAGGCAAATTTTGTCCTCAAACTATGCAACAGTAGTTCCCTTTTCATTTGGAAGGCTTGTCCCATATTCTAGTATGAAGAATATTTATTATGAATATTACTCTATATTCTTCATATTCTATATTCTTCATATTCTATATGAAGAATATATATTCTATAACAAGAAACATGAGGATTTATGTTTTGGTGTATACATTGATCCACATTTTGTTTTTTTTTTTCCCCAATACACTTCCTCACATCGTTATGATGGATCTTTTTAGTATTATGAATATAGTACCCCAACCATCAAACCTGCATCATATAGCTGAGTGCAGTTTTGAATTAAGGTAAATTCTAATGATTTTGCTACAGTATCATTGTATTCAGCACAGCCTTGACCAGCAACAGCTACATGTTTGCACCGTTCCCCTCCATTTAGGGCAAAAGTGTCATGAGAGGGCTACAAGCTGCCAAAGTCATGACTTTTTCATTCATGTCCTGCACAGTCACTTTTGAGTGTGTCTTTTAAAACTGGTGGCATAACTGGAGAGGGTAATTGTCCAGGTATTTTTAGAAGAGGTGCAGAGGAAGGGAGAACTCTCTGATAGATGGCTCATCTGGTCAAAGATTAGAGACATGCTCATTCCAGTAATGTGAGAGTTTAAATTAAGCATATGAATTAAGACCCCTGATTAGATGGCTGGGCTATCCCGTACAGACCATACAAAGAAAGAGTTTTCACTATGAGTGGTATGTAACTATAAAGGTATTCAGTCAGGATTAGGTTTTGTGTACATTAAAGTGATGTGCATACCTTGCTCTGTCATAATTTGTGAATTGCCTTTCTCACAGCACTAAGCAACATTTTCACACATCTTGGAGATTCCTAATCTATTAGAATTAAGTGGTCTCTTGGGTCCCATAAACTCAGAGGCAAGTTGGTCTTTTACTTGAATATTTAAAGAATTTCATCCGCTGCAAAGAGCATAAATTTCTCAGTCATTCTGATAATATGTTTTTTCTCCTGAAGCAGATAATAGTTGCTGTGTGTATTAATTTTTGCTTCCAATTTTGAAGACGTATTTGGATGATGTAAGCATAAGAAAAAAACCCCAACAACTATATTTGTGGTGGGTTCTTACTCATTTTCCACTGGTATTCAATGCTCAGATTTTTCTACATGCAAATTTTAAACAAAACACTGGATATCTCCTGAAAATTAATTTCAGCTTGTACTATTGGCAATCTTCAGTGTGTTGGCTAGTTACCTTAGTCATATGGTACTGTTTATGTTAAGTCATATTGCCCTTTGGAATCAGGGAATGTAAAACAGGACTGCATAGCTATCAACAGATTTGTTGTCATAATTAGAAATTAGGCTTAACTAGAAGAGGGAATAAAATTCAGGATACAAAAACTGCATTAACTTTAGTGATGTATATGTATTAAATAATTAATATTAATAATGTAAATATCTTCAATGAGTATAGTAATATCCATTTTGCATACACAATTTAAGCGATGTGATATCATGTCTAGAATATTATGTTTCTAAAAGTTACCATTACTGGTTCGACATCATTCAGCATATTTTATTATAAATATTTCATATTTATATATTGTGATTTCTTGTACTTGTAATTTAATTTTGTAGATATGGTTACACTTACTGAAAATCTCTCTTTCATTTGCATTTTTATCCTTCAACTAACATAATTACTGTAAAACACAGGGGTTTATACTCTTAAAATTAATTTGAAAAACTTTATACACCCCAAAAAAGTGCTCAGAAGCATGTTCTTAACTAAGAGATAATGTCAATGGAAACAAAAGTTGTCTTAGGTTATTTGTCTCCAGCTGCCACATTAGTGCTGAGGCATAGCCAAGACATTTATTTTCAAAGTTGAAAACATTGATCTTATGACAGTGCTCTATTATGATGACTTCATTCCTATTATGTCAAGAAATTGATGAAGAGGTAACCATTTTATCAGATGAATTGTGCTGCAAGAGTGACAGATGTTCAGTCTAATAGTATCCATTTGCTTCATCCTAAATTGACCTTATTTATCCAATTAGGTGCTAGATTAAATTTTCAAGTAAGTCACACGATTTGCAAATGGAACTCTTAATCATAATGGTGAGTGAAAGAAAAATGATTGTTGAATAAGAGATGACAATATTGGTCATCTCATTCTTATCATAAAGACATTTGGCCTTATCACTGCAATATAAAAGGAATGTTTTAAGTTTTAGGATTCATTTTATGTGTAATATGTAATTTACATGTCTAACTTCCACAACTGCACTGAATGTACCAATTTTCTGGCATCAGTGGAACAGTAGAAAATATCAATATGGTGATTAGAGAAACAGATTATTTTAGATGAATGGTTGGCTTAAATCATTAACTTCCATAACATAACATTATGACATTATGCAGTCAACAAATAGTTTAATATTGCAATGTGTTCTAGAGTTTACCAATATGAGACTACAATCTAGAAGCTGAGGTAATCCATAAAGGCAAAATATACATATACTAATCCACTTCTTGATTAGTATTCTTCTCATTTCTGTGGAAGGCACATGTTTTTTAATGAAGATAGGAGGTTTTACCAAAGTCCAATTTTTCAGCTTTTCAGTGATACTCAGATTTAACCTTGAATGTTTTCTTCAAAGCCATGACATCGTGCCCTAGAAGCAGGGGGTGCTTGTTTGCAGTCCCACTGTGGCCAAAGGAAAAAGACTGGCTCCACAAGTCCAAATAAAGAGAAAGCTAGTAAAAATTTTTGTCCATCTTGCTCAGGAGAAGTCTATTTCTAACCATAGATTACTGGGAAAACCTATAGAGTCTGTCTCCTTAAATAAAGCACCTAAAATAGAATTACTTAAGCCTTGGTTTTCACATATTTGAATTTTAATTTTTTTTCTTCATATTGCCATTTCACTATAAGAACTTCAGCTCCTACAATGAAATTAGGAATTGGCAGCACTCCCAGCCCATACCAGGTTTTAACTTCAGAGGTGATGCTGTTCAGAAAACTTTGTAAAGTATAGCTGTTGCAATATTTTTGTCCTTTTAATTCCTGAGGGGGAAGAGTTAATCTAATACACTGAAACTTTAAAATCACATTACATTGTCAGAAGCATGTTACTATTTCCTCAAGGCATTCTTACCAAGATGTTAAGTTCACTGTGAAGTTTAACATTCAGCCACTTGTTCTACATGATAAATGGAGATGGAGGTGGTCATCAGGTCCTCAGAAACAGAATATTTGGAAAAGTACATTTTGAGTTCCTTTATTAAGGAGACTAAAGAAAGTAATCAATCTTTTTCTTCTTGGGTCAGTTAAAGCTATGGATTTTGTGAAGCTGCAAGAGTCTGTTTTCCTTTACTTGTGTGAGGATGCCTTAAATCAATATTTATATATAAGGACTCTTTTAGTTGCAATTTCTCTAATGCAGGTTTCACTTTGAAAAATATAATGGTTTTGGCTTCTAAAAAAGAAAGGAAAGGAGTGATTTCAAGAAAAAAAAAAGACAGCAAACACAAAGCATGCAAAGTAAAAATAGCAAGCAGGAGAAAAATCTCCAGAAAAAGGGTAGATAAGGGTTTTTAAACACCTTGTTTTCTATGAAGAAAAATGAATATGAGTTTAAGTAACTTCACAATGCAGGAAAAAAATCCAAACCAGCACTTATACAAATAACATTAAAGCACAGAAACACATAGCACTTTCTGTGCTATTGCTATGGTTTTCTTAGTACAATTTTAATGTAGTTAAAAGTGAACAGTGCGAAACCTTGTTTCCTTAGACCTCAAGCAGAGTTTGGTTACTCTAGTTCTATAAAGCCTAAATTTAAAGACTGATCACAAGGCAAAGATGTTTTGTTGGAAACAAAAGTCTTTGGCAACTCAAATAACAAGAAAAAAGCTACAAAATGGAAGCTCTCATTCCCTTAAAAATTTAGGAATCTCTGCATCTAAAAACTGAGATGACCCTTCCATATTCTCCCAGCAGCCTCTGGAGCTGGGCAGCCTCTGGAAGCCACTGGAAGCACAGATCATCTGAAAGGCCTTCTGTTTCTTGACTCTTGCTGTTTTCTGTCTGTTGACTCATCCTCCCCCTGTGGGCAGCTGTGGGACACCTGTGACCTGCTATCTCTAACTCCATTTCGTCCCCCTGCTGGTGCTACAAGGTGGACTTTGCTTCACTTAACACCTTTGTCTCTACACATCACAAGTGTAGTATAGTAACTATAGTAGTTGTAGTACCACAATTACTGAACTTGGGGTTTCTTTAAAGTTACTGAAGAGAAATGGGAACTTGCAGCTTTTCTCACAGAGCATTCTCCACTTTTTATCATGGGAAGATCCATTTAGTATTATTTCGGTAAGGTAAAGATTACACAAGCCCACTCATACAATCCTAACTAAAAAAAATACATTAACTACAGTCTATATTTCTCAAAGTTAAAGCAGGGTCTATTTGAATATCATCTGTTTCTATCTGACATAGTAATCTGGAGATTAGCAGTAATTTGATCACAAGAAAATGTTTCAGTCCCTACAAGAAAAATAGTTTTTTAAAAGGTGTTTTTGAAAATGCCCAAATAAAGCCACTGTAGATATTGAGACTGCTGTGAAAATGGGCACTGCCCTATGCAATCCAGAGCTAAGGAAAACAGTGCTAGAGTAAAGGGAAAAATTAAAGTGAAAAAACTACTATGCATTAGGTTTAAATTAATTTTTCATAGCACATGATTAGACTTGAATATCTGATCTTCTTCTATTAGGAAAATGAGGATGTGATTGATGGAAGGCGAACATTTTAATATACACCCCCAGATCTTGGCTAGATAATTTTCTGGGTTCTCAAAATTATCTTCTGCCCCAAAGCATGTTCATAAATGATTCAATGTTGATATAAAAATGGCTGATTTCCACAGAGGCCCTAGCTGGCTTCTGAGGCCCTGGAATGATGCTGTAGAATGTTTTATTACATAAAACTTGTAACAGATTAATCAATCTGAAGAATTTAGATCTTCTTCATTCTAAAAGGAACACTGAAATGCTTGCTAACCTTGCACAGAAAATGGAAATGATTCAGGTTTCAAATTATTGTATGTTTATCACAAAGATTCATCAACTTATCAGTTGAATCTCAAGTAGTTAATAGGAAATAATTTGTTGAAAATCACAGCTACAGAATAATATCTGAACACACTTGGAGAACCATTGTGTAAAAACTTGAAGGAAATATTTCTTATTATTGGGAATGTACCAGTGTTTAAAATAGTTTTCAATCCTTTAATGGCAAAAGGCTCCTGGCACTTTATTTATCTAATCTTTTCCAGAGTTTTTTTAACTGCTTACATGTTAGTATTAATAGTTCTCTCCCTAGTTAGTTTGGATGAAGATCCAGTGAACACTGTGCACCAGGGCTTATGTCATCCCCTTACTTCTCTCCATCACTACCTTTTCTTTATATTTCAGTGGTTCATCTTTCCTGGTGCCTCCAAGATTGCAGGGAGCAGTTTTAAATTGGCAGCATGCTGTTAACTGAAGAGTATAGCAAATTTTTGTTAATTGCATGGGTTTGTACAATGTACACTACAGAGCTTTTAGCAAACTAACTATGGAGTTCCAGGAAAGTAATCTGAATTCCAGAGTTCTACCACAACATGCAGTATTGAGATCAAGGGGAATTGTATCCCAAGATCAGGAAGAAACTGCAGACTAAACTCCATTTTCTTATACAGTCAATACAATGTCACTGATGTCAAAGTGATTTTCAAAGGCAGTTAAAAAAAACTTTACTTGCTAATAAGTTCATAAAGAATAAGGGGAGGAACTACCAGTTGAATAGGAGAGAAACACCCTCTCAGAAAAAGAAGCGCAGTGTAGAGAAAATTGCAAAGGGAAGGAGCAAAAAAAAACGCGTAATAATATGAATACTAGAGAAGAATAGAGAAAAGATAAGAGATGGGAATTAACAGAAAACAAAAACAAAAGTGAATAACAAAACCAGACTGGGAAAAATGCATCCTATCAACAAGAACCTTTTTTATTTTTCCAGTCATTGTGTCTGCATACACCTGTATCTTGTATCATACATAGCATTACTTTATCTTAGACCTCTCTCTGCTGTTTAATTATAATCTCAGTAATATCTCTTCATAGGATCCTAGCTAGTACAGTTAGTTCTCTATTTGCAGCACAGATTAGGCCTCTGTCAATATCCAGTGTCAGAAAAATTAGATTTCTACTTTCCAAAATGAATTTTCAACTACTTCCCCAGCATTATAATGAGTTGTCCAATCTGTTGAGAGGCCATTCTCACTGAGAGAGGCCATCCCAGCATTGGCCATCAAAACTCAGTGGCCACTGAGATAGTTAAAATTCATGGCATAGGATACCACAACAAATAATTTTGAAAGTGCTGTAGAAATATAATCCGGTTTGTATGGTTCACTTCCTTGTGAACAGAAAAGGCCAGAACTGAGTAATTCATTCTATTCACAATGACTTTGATAAAACCTTTGCATGCTACTGTACTCATCGGTACTCTCTCTGTGTCACTACATGTCATAGCAAAAAAATACTTTTTCAAAGGTATTAGACTTTTATTTTACTGTGTCTATTTTTGTATTATTGTATTTGCCAGGATTGGTCCAGACCTACCGTGAAGAACCTGTAGATAATATTAAAACCTTTAAAAAATGCCTAAAGAGCTCTTATACACACAAAGATGTAGTCATTATTAAAATAAAAAAAAAATAATAAAATTGAAGATAAATCCTATTTCAAACTTTTCCTGTCTGAAATCTGTCACACCCTCTGTTACATCTTATTAGGGAGCAGATTTATTGTCCCTCCATAGAAGTTTTTAAGTACACTTTCCTGTGTCTTATGCTTCATATATATTAGGAAATCTTAAAATCCATCCACCTACCTATCTGTGAGGCTGCAGGTATTGTGAGGGGCAACTCACTATGTCTCAGCTGCTCACATAAACTCTTGCTGTAGTCCAACTGAGAAAGAGGTATCTTTCAATCATGATACTTCTCATCCTAAAGAGATGATGTATCCCCTCAGAAATAGGTGAGACAAATTGTATCTGAAGAGTGTCATTTTCTTGTCCTTGACTATAAAAAGAACCTAGTTCTGGTGCAGACATCTACACTGTGGATGTTTTAATCCAGATGCAGTGAATTTCATCACCTTGCTATCTGCAACTGGCTTATTACTATTATTATTGTTATTAGTATTATTTATATAATATAACTTGAAGCCCCACTGTACTGTTATACAAAGAAACTGAAGCAGAAACTCCCTGTCTCAGAGAACAGACGAGAAAGAAAAGTAGAAGTTTTCATATAACTGGTAAGTGACTAAAACACAGAGTAACTAAACTCTTCTCAGTTAAGTTTCCTTTATGTAGCTGAATAGCATTTAGTGCAGTGTGGCCCCCTGACTGCAGTACTTAGGTGTCAGGGCACTGCTGATTAAAGCAATGAAATTTAGAAAAGGCCAGAGGGAATCTGCAAAAGACCCAAAGACTGAACCCTTCTTTCCTAGGCGTTATCCAGTGCTTAATCACAAATCTATTTCCCCAGGTATTTTTTTCTACTACAACTAATGAATTTCTAAGTGTTTGACTGATTCCTACAATAAACCACGCATTCATTTTGCAAATGTGGTTGAGGACCAATGTGTTAAAGTGTTGTCTGGGGAAAGAGAAATTGTTCCTCATATTTTTCCATAGAAAAAGAGGATTTTGTTACCCCACTTTTCAGATCACAAATCTTACCAAAATTTATATAATATTTACTTGGCATTTAATTTAAATTAAAATTATTTCAATTAAAAAAATTTATCTGTATTCAAAAGCAAGAATAGTTATTTTAGAATATAAAGAGAATTTGCAAATAATTCATCATGGTAATAGTTGATATTAACTGAATAACAGAAAAGAGTGAGGACTTTCAGCTCTGGACTTCTATTCTCCAATTATGTCATAAATGATCTTTAATTGTTCTCTCTAAAATACATCTATCATTTTGTCATGATTGCATCCTATTTATAAACCACATCCAACCACTAGCAATATTCCCTTTCTTTGAAAATAGTCTAATTTTACATACTGCACCTTTTCCTGATGTAATGTATTAATAACATTCTTCAAGTTTTCAACTGCAGATCTGCATAATCCTCCCTGAAGCATCCCAGAAGTAACAGGTTAATTATCGGGAAATTAATTCTTTGTGTAGCAGGTAGAAAACATTAGCAATTTGCCCCATAAGAGGAATACTTTTAATTCTTTTATATACATTAGCATTTCAAAACTAACTGAATCTTCGATATCTTCTCCCCTCTCCCTTCTCTTTTTCCAGTTATTTGTTGGTATGGCAGGCTTACTAAAAGGAAGTAGAGCATTTGATTAAGAATGAATGCTATTTCGTTCACCCTTCTGAAAGGCTGACCCTAAATAAAGAGAGAATATAGGGGACCCAAATTACAAAAGAAGCAAGTTGCAAATGGTAATGTGTGGAGTTTCTTCCCCTGCCTGGTTTGGATATAGTTGGGTGATGGTGAGAAAGAGTCTAGGATGGTGAAAGGCAGAGATGGAAGGACAGGAACAGTTGTCACAAGATCAAGACAAGGCATCCGGTTATAAAACACTGTGCCACTAGAACTCAAGTCCTTGTCTCTTTAGAGAAAGAAATAATTTAGCTGGAGGGGAATTTTATAGCAATTTTTCTTTCTAACTAATATATCAGGTTTCCTTGGCACACTCACATTAAGTTCCCATTATAGTGGTTTGGCATGAAAAAGAGTAGTGTCATAGCAGTTTTTCCTGAGAAGCATCAAAAAGCAAAAGACACCTTGTATGAGTGAATGGAAGCACATGAGAGCAAAACACTGTGCGGTATTTTCTGAAAAAATACTGCAAATACTGACATTTAAAAAGAGGGGAACCCTGACCTGTCTTTAAGTTCAAAGCCAGTTACATGCATTATTACTTTAATATCCAGATGTTTTCCATTTTAATCAGATTTTGGTGTTTTGATGCAATCTTTTTAGTGAAAGTCTGGAGAATTAAAACCTGAAACTGAGATGCTTAAAACCTCAACCCAGTTACTTGTCTCAAGAATGACTGGAAACTTATTTTTTCAGATTTTAGTTTTCTTTGTTGCATATCAGAAAAAGAATTTTCTAGTTTCATGTCTTTTATACTTGGGGTTTGTAGCAATTCTGAGAACTCAATTTTACAGAGCATTGCTTTACTGAAAAGATGTTACAATGAATTTTAATAGCAAAATTATTAAAAATTTCTTTAGATATACATGTTATGGAAAGTACTTCTTGAGCTTCAAAAAAGAACTGCCTGTTCTTGGCTTATGTTGCTCTGAAGGACAGCAATAAAAGACAACCTCTGAAATACACCAAAAGTTATCATGAAAAATTATAAATAAAAATATTTTTTCCCTTCTTTAATCTGTGTATCCACTAAGCTGGTATAAAAATATAGGCCTTGTGATACATCTTGAATCTAACAGTGAACCAAAAAAGGCAATGAATTTGGAAGTTGAACCCTCAAGTTCCTCAAGTACAGTGCTTGATAACAGAAGACGTCTGCTTTTAAAGTCTTATGGGCTTACAACATTGTTTGAAAGTGATTTAGGATTCTACTTGAAGAAAGGTACTACCCTCAAGTTTGACAAAGACTGAATTTGCAAAGGACCCAGAAAGATGTTTGAAAATTGTAGATACTTGGCTTAGTAACAAAACATCTGATTAGTGAATGAGAGAGGAGATACATTTAAAAATCAAGCTGTGAATGGAGAAGGGTCAGTAAAAAATTTTTTATTTATGGCAATTCTAAATCTGTATGTATTTGGGCCGATTCTTTTTCTATTTATGAGGTATCATATTTTCAGTAATAATGTATGCAGTAGCATAGGACTTTCCATCCAAGAATCCTAAGTATGCAACAAATTAATTAATGTCACATCTTTATAGCAGAAAACTGAAATTTCTGAATAGAAAAGCAGAAATCTAGTAAATTGGAAACATTTCATTTTATTCAACAGAGGAATACAGCTCAGAATCCTATATCTGAACCCTCTTGGATTTGAACATAGAGAACTGTTTCCATTTTCCTTCAGTTTTCTTTGCAGAGATCTGGAAGTTGATTCTTTAAAAATATTTCTAGTGCTAATAACTTCTGAACAATCTTTCTGCCTCTTTTTATGGTTTGCTTAATTTATTATCTTAAAAATTATTCTCAAAGAAAATTGAGTTTTATTTAGGGAGCTGAACTTTGTTTAGCAAAATACAACTTTGTACAACATCTCTTCTTTCCATGCTCTGTATGATAGTGCATTTCCAAAGGATTTTGTATACTTTGTACAGTTCCATACTTCAGTACGCAGGCACATAAACAGTAGATAATTGTTTTCCTAATGAATAAGATAGGTATTGAAATCCCTCTCGCTTTTGCTTTTTATGTGTCATTAGGGCTGCTAGAAAAATTGACACCGCATTACTCAGGCCCAGTTTCAATGGCAGTGTTATTTTTCTAGTTGTGGATTCTTAAAACTGGAGCGTGTAAGAAATATTAACTGCAGTCTTGCTGTATGATGCACCAGCACACACAGCTTGTAATGTAGTCATGAATGTAGTGCCTAGTACAATCCTTTCTAATTCGCAATAATTAATTTTTCACTTAAATTCAGTTACATTACAGCTATATCACTGTCACTATTACCTTCTATTGCTTTCTTTTTTCCCCATTTATCATAATGACAGCCAGGGATCCTTTTGCAGACTTCTGTATTGGGCCCTTTGCGATAAGCACAATTTAACATGCTTCTCAACATCATGTAAGAGCTCCTCCAGTATTTCAGCTACCAGGGAAATATCTGTATATGAGACAAGTGTCTTGTCTACGTTAGCTCTGTAAAAATTAAAAATAAAAAATAAATGCAATACATAAACAATTGCAGTATATGTTTTTGACTTTTCTCCCAGCAAAACATAGCAAAGCCCAAGGTGCAAGCTGTTATTAGGTTTTTAAAGGACAGTTCTTGTTCTGTCCTTGCTCAAATAACAGCCTTGCATGACAGCAAAACCACAGCAGCCGGTCTGTAAGCAAGAGCTTAATAATGTGTATTGTGCTCTGCTTTCTAATCTGCCATGGTCCAGATTAGTTTTAAGAACATATCAAAGTAAATTACAATAGCAGTTCTAGGAAGGGGTTTTTTTTTTACTTGTTTGCACACTGTTAAAATGTTTTAATAGGTTTCAGAAATCTGTTCACATAAAATAATTTAATTCATTATGATGCTTCTAAAAATAAACTCTGAATTACCTTGTGCCTTTCTATAGTTAAGCACAGGATATTATATAGTGAATACCTAGAATACTTATTTTACAGCTTACCAGACAAAAACTGTGTATTACAAACACACACACATTGCCTGTGCACCTTAGAGAGTTGCATGTATTAGGAATGATTAAAGAAAAGTAAATACATATTTTATATTGATATGCTGGGCAATTTGTGGCAAACTGCAAAATAGAAAATAAAACCTATAATGAAAGCTCTAGTCTAACTTGCACTTTCTACTCCAGTCAAATTGTACCATAATTTAAACAGAAAACTGGTGCAATGCTTTCAGTGGAATTTCCACTAGATTTTTCTGCTGTCTCTGGGATTTTTATTTGGTAGGTAACTTCCCAGACAGTGCCTGCTGTAGTGTCCCAAGCTAAGAGCTTTGAAGAGAAACCCAGCAACAAAAGATTCTCACTTGTACTGCACATATGTGGTAAAAGGAGCACTGGGACTTCCCTAGGCTATAAATATAACTGGAAGATGGCTAGGGATGGCAGAAGGCCAGTAAATTTTGCTTCCCTAGTCTCAGAGTGCTGGGATGTGCCATGATGATAATTGAACTAGTACTAAAAAGGAACCTTTCAGATTTTCAGTAAACCTAAATAGAACTCATTCACATCCAAATTAATAACACCAAGCAAAATACTGGTAAGAAAAATGCAAATCCACTGAAGATCTAAAGCTATTTTTGCATTTTTTGAGGTTGGATATTTCTCTTCTAGCAGAATCTGCTGCTAACGTTGCTTATTTTTAACACGAAAAATAGGAAAACTTTTGAAAACATGAAAACACAATTCTTCAAAAGCATGCTTGTTTTTTCCAGCAAATAAGAAAATATGAGCTGCTCTCACTTTCCTCCAGCCAAGAGCCTGCTGCCCTTTTAACATGGTGCTGCGCATGTTGGTGCATTTGAGTCTGTATGCAGGATGGGCAGGTCTGACATCAACCTCCCAGGAACAGAAGAGTCATAGAATGGTTTGGATTAGCAGGGATCTTAAAGATCATCGAGTTCCAACCCCTCTGCCATGGGCAGAGACACCTTCCACAAGACGACGTTGCTCAGAGTCTCATCCAACCTGGCCTTGAACACTTCCAGGGATGGGGCAGTCACACCTTCCCTGGGCAACCTGTTCCACTGCCTCACTACCCACACAATAAAGAATTTCTTCCTAATATCTAATCTAAATCTACCCTCTTTCAGTTTAAAGCCATTCCCCTTTGTCCTATCACTACATGCCCTTGTTAGAAGCCTCTCTCCATCTTTCTTTTAGGCCCCCTTTAGGTACTGCAAGACTGCTCTAAGGTCTCCCCAGAGCCTTCTCTTTTCCCAGCTGAACAGCCACAGCTCTCTCAGCCTGTCTTCATAGGAGAGGTGTCCCATCCCTTGGATCATCTTTGTGGCCCTCCTCTGGACTTGATCGAACAGGTCTACATCCTTGTTATGTTGTGGGCCCCAGAACTGGACACAGTGCTCCGGGTGGGGGTCTCTGTAGGGCAGAGTAGAGGGGCAGAATCACCTCCTTCAAACTGCTGGTCCCACTTCTTTTGATACGGCCCAGGACAGAGTTGACCAGCCTGGGATATGATTGGCAAGAAGGTAGAAAAGTCATTCTAAGCAGCATTGCAACTTGGTGAGAAAGACCCTAGACCTTAGAAATGGAGGAAGAATCACAGTCAGGTCGAGTCACAATTTCAGAACCTACTCTGCCATCTATTTCTGGAGGGCGGTTTCCAAGGGTGAGTTGAATAAGGGCAACTAACAGCATTACTAACCAGTCAGTTCCACATCTGTCTTCCCAGGACAGATGTAGAGGAATAGAAGGCTGCCAGGATCAGAGCTCACCTGCTCCAGGCTGTGAATAGCTGCAAGACCTATGCTGAGATTTGTGGCTGATTGCGTGGGACACAGCAGTCTTGAGTTTTGAGCTCAAGGGTTTAATGTATAGCTGGAAACTTACTTTTCAAGGAAGTTGTGGGGGTTAGTGTTTAAAAATGGGTATAGAAGTCTCCTGAATTGAGGGATAAGCACTGTTAGCAGAGTAAGCTGCTATAATTTCCAACCTGAAACTGAACATGGCATCTTTTTTAATAGCTGGAGCATGGGAAGTCTGGGGGATGAGTGCAGGGAGGCTGCTGTGTCACCTGAAGACAGCTGATATACTCTGAAGGTCCTCAAAAAGGCTGAATGGTTCCATGAGACAATTTTTGTCACTTCAGGATCTTCAGATTCCTTTTACAGTCATTAAAATATTCTGAAGTATGCTGTATTTAGAGGAACGGAGGCTGTTTCAAAGGGACTAATTATCAAATATGCTGTTTTCCCTGAAGCCTGTTTCAGTTCACAATGCTCTTCAGGGAGCAGGAGAACCTACATGTGAGGTTTAAATATAACTGCAGCCACATTCTTCAGGTTCTTCTTTGGGGAGTGGATGGAACTGCTTCAGAGAGGCAGGTGTATTCTCTTAGGACCAAACAGAGCATTTGAAGGGGAATAAGTACTTCTGCTGCCCTCTAAGTGTATCACGGTTCTCTTTCTTTTGTTTTTGGGCTATTTTAGACAGAGGAGCTGATAAGAAAAAAGTATTTAATCATAATAAATTTTGTGGAAAGACTTTATAGGAGGAGTATTCTTCATTAGATTTTATTTTGGTAACTAAGACTGTGAATTTCAGGAAAATTAAAAGAAGAATTTTCACATTTATCCACACCATCTTATTATGAGTTTAAGCATGTTTGTAATCAAGGTTACATAGATTCAAGGCAAGAAGTGGCCCCAGTACATCCTTTCATCAACTATAATGATATCTAAAGAGATGGGAAAAGAAGAAAGCATAATCTTGATGGACCAAACTTCACCATTTTATTTGGGTTATTCTAGCTTATTCATGGATTATCAGTTTCCAGACTAAAGCTGAATTTTTCTGTGTAAGGTGCATTGGTCTAAACTATGTTAATGGGGGAAATAGTAGTGTGAATTTTAACCCTGTGAAGAAGATATAGGAGAACTGAAATAAAATCTGTGGCTTTCAACAAGATATTCTAATCCAGCTCTTTGCTGTGCCTCAGAATCTTTATCATGTTCAAGATCATACAAGGCAATTAAGACACTATTATCAAAAAGAACTGTGTGCTGAAGCACTGTTATTTGGGTATTGAGAACACAGCTTTATAATTAAATGCTGCTTGCACATTATCTGTGCAGTGTCCATCCTGCTAAGGCTAACAATTCAGAACAGATTCTAGCAAAATGTTTAAATGTATAATTTATGGTCAATATGGTCAATATAATATGGTCAATATATGGTCAATAAATTATGGTCAAATGGATTCTGAAAAAGCAACCTAAAATCTTGGGGTTTTTTTATTTTTTTTTTGACTCTAATGTTGAAGATGCCTACATATTTTTTTTTTATGTTAAGTTTTATAGAAAAAAATGTAAAATGCATCTCAAACTACAGATTCATTTGATTTTATTATATGTACATTTAATATATGTACATTTATGTTTAAATAATATAAATGAATAAGCTTATTCTTTTGAATATACAGTGAAGAGAGTTTAGATCAAAATAACTTCATGGAAAGCTTTAATACAAAAACATCTTCTTATTGTGAGGTTCCGATGTGATTTATTCTTGTACTGAAGGCCCTAAAACAAATCATACTTTGGACTTTTTATCCTTCCTGATTGCTCTATCTCCTGGCAGGGCACTGCTCTCATTTCCACTGGAATATTTCATACTGATTGTTCAGTTCAAAAAAAGAAAAGCTCTTACAAAAGGATTTCATTTTAAGGAATAATCCAGTAAAAATTAGGTTATCTACTCACAGCTATTAGGAAACTGTTCAAATAAAAGGCAAATTTTGCTCCACCTAGGACACACAATACAATCCTGGTCTTCCTGTGATCTGTGCAAATTAGGAGAAATTTCACTGCCACTGAAACTACACAAGTTTGCAAGTTGTTTCAAGATCAGACTTATTATGATGAACAGTAATGCATTAAAGTTAATGATGACATTTCACTTGACATTTGGTGGTTTATAGTTTCTCATTCAGGCTATTCCAGACAGTCTATATCAATGGATGTGGTAAAGGGTAAAGAAGACTCTAGAAATAGTGATACTTGTAAAGGTCATCATGATTTCTCTGCATATTGAAGAACATTTGTTTAAATGAAAAGCACTGTTATAGAATCTCCTTTGGATATTGGAACCTACATAATTTCTGATATACCATTTAGGTTATCCTTTCCACTGGGATGAACACTTGGGCAAAACAGTTTGCCTCCCTAGACTGAAAAGCACTAGCTACTTTTCTGCTTATGTTTTTCTATCTCCACATAAACCATCACTTTCAACACTGTCTCATTAAGTTCAACCTAAAACTTGAAAAAAACCCCAAAACCAACAGGGTCTCCTTTTTTTAAAAAAGCTACTTTCAAAGGCATTGAGCATATTCTAAGCCTGAACAAGATCTTATGTTTGGAACACCATGTAAACTAGTCTGGATTCAAATCAATAGTCCATATCCTCTTTCTTATTATGTATCTGGAGATGAGATTGGCATACAACAAAAATACAGGCATTCCTGTCAAATGGTAGGAACTCTTCTGTACATGTGACAGCACAAGGTTTTGTGATTAAATTTCTCTTTCCACAGTTTTTGTATGATGGGAGAGAAAGAGAAAGAAAAAGAGAAAGATGAAGTGGAGGGCACCAAAACAACCCATCCAGTTCTAGTGTGATAAAGGATATTCCTTAACTAGTTTAGAAAGTGCCCTGGATGAGTTATTCTCAGGGGAAAGATGTAGCCTGCAGAGTAGATAAACCTGAATTAACGTACAGTGTTATTGCTGAAGTAATTTAGAGATTAAATCAGCGATAATTCTGAGGGATAAATGTGTTTCTCCCCTTCTCTCCAGAGAAGCCCACCTTGGAGACAGTAATGCAATAATCACATCTTGGAGAGTTAGCAAGACTCTGACTCAGTATTTACATAAACTCAATTCATATTCCCAGTTGAGTGTCTCTTATTAAGTGATAAGTATACATACTCAGCCACAGGATGTGGGATCCCCTCTTCCAAGTAAAAATCAGGTTTCCCTTTCCCTGACAAGGTTGCAGTGTAAACCTGGTGTTTTTTTCCTTAGTTTTTCATGACTCCTGTTATCTTGAATCTTTCTGTAAAAGCTGCTGACCAGAATTCAGTGGTTAGTTAACAAACTTTAGCACATGACTTTTCATTGCTTCAGGGTCCATATTGCTGTGTGTAAAATAAAATGTGAAATTCTTTCTCGTTAATTATATCTCTAGTAGGAAAGTTCTTAATCTGTTTAAGAAGAGCAAATAACATCATGACTTTTCAGTCATGAAAAGGACTCATTTCAGGCAGAAAGTTTGAACTAGGAAGGGTCGTGTGTATATTATTTTCTTATTTTGAAGTTGAAGGACCCTGTAAAAAGAGAAACAATTGCACTGGCTGAAGGGATGGCACAATTTTTCTAAAGTGAAATGTCAACAGTATCAGTGATTGCTCTACAGCAAGACCAAAAACTTTCTTCTTATCTCCAAAAGTGCTGGAGATGGGTTTCCTTAACTTTTTTTATGATTAAATGTTCCACTGATTGTTGCTTTCTGTTGAAGAAAGAAGCATGACTTGATGAGTTTGGTCATTCTGCATGTACAGGATGATCACAGTGGCACATTCACAGAACTGTTAATATTGGTGTAAAGGCATGATAATGATTTAGCTCCTCTTCCAGGTTGCTACAGTAATTTTCTCTGAGTCTGTAAGGAAGTATCGTGAGGATTTCTTTTCCCTTTGTGCTATTCCTCCTGTCAGAAGAGAACTGCATGCCACAGAGACTGCATGAGGCCTTTGCTTTCTTGTTGCTTTCACTTCTTCTGATAATTACATGGGATCTGTGAGTGGAGGTGTGATGGACCTTTCCTTTAGGATGTTTTACTGGAATGAAAAGAAAATTACAGTTGCACGCTACCTAGTGCCTTTTAAGCTCTTCAGTCTTTAATGTCAGACTGAGTTAATTATTGGACACTCATCTCTTCAGCTGTTTATCTGCAGTATCTTTTTGGTTTGTTGACATTTAGACAATTTATGGGTAATTCTTCACGTGCTTTATCACATGACATCCCAGACTGTGACAAGCAAGTGATTCTATTACTTCAAAATGCTCTTGCCAATAATTCCAGCCTACTTTGGTACATATTCCCAGACCAACAGCTGTATTCCAGCTTTCTTTTGAAGTGTCAGTTTTAAACTTTCAATTTTGTTTGCTTCTGGTTTACTTTTATTTCATAGCTTATTAGCATTTCACTGAATATTGTAAATGTTATTATTCCCCACAGTCATTTTCCTTTTTTTTATTTTGGAATTTTAGTCTAGGCGGGATGCAAAAAAATAGTTTTGTATTACTTAATGACTTCATAGCATTAGTCGTGATCTTTTGATAATATTGACAATACCATTGCTTTGTACTATATTCTGCTTTGTGTACTGCTATACCTCTGAAGCTGTAGTACTCTTTCCTCAGAATTCTTCATGTTTGTTCTCATTGTCATTGTCTATTTCAGCAGAGAGAAAACAACTATGAAACTTATAGATATTTTTGCTATAAATCTATTTAGATGAATGTTAAAACAGCATAGGTGTGGGATAAGAATCAAAGTAGATTTCTTGTTTATGACTTTGGATGCACAAAAAACTGTGGAAAATCAAGTTCATTAATACTTTCTGTGGATATCAGAAATTAAGGCATTCTGGGATTCACCAATGGTGCTAATATTGTCTATGCTTTCGTAACATGTTCACTAGGATTTGATTGTTGTTACCTCTTACTGCAAGAATAATAATATGAAAATTATTTACTGGCACTACCAATAAAGACTACATTTTGAAAAAGAGCCCTAGGCAAGAAGCCTTGGAACTGTATTTTTCTGGGAAACATTGGAGAATTCTGTAGTATTTTTGATATTAAGTCCTGAGACTCCACTTTTCATTTAAATGCAGTGCAGAAGTGCAACTGAAATAATTGTCAGATTAATGTCTAAAAATCTAAATTTTACTACAAGGTCCTGGCGTACATGGATGTAGAGCGAATGCTATTTAGAAGGCTAAAGCAACCCACTATTCCAGCTTAAAGGAAATCTGTCACAAAAAAATTACATTTTAAAATTCTTTCCAGGGTTAGATAACTCACTCAAAAACTGTAAATTGCCCTTGCATGATATGACTGCTTCACTCCATGTAATTACATACCTGTACTTTGGTGTTTGAAAAAGTAATTCCGTTTAGTGACAGGTTAGATTGCACACAAATGCACATTTCAAAATATAATAATTTTTAAAATTTTCTGACCAACTAGGAATGGTGAAGAAAAATTAACTGTTGTGGTTTTGTAGGCTGATCCCAAGAATTGAGGCTCCAAGCCAGTATATGTAAAATATCTCTTTCAGGACCTCACTTATTAAATTGGTCCCAGAAACAAAATAATTAGCAATTACTTTTATTTTTGAAAGATACTCCTTTTTGAACAATTGACCCTGAATATCATACTTTTCTTTGGGTTTTTTGTTTGGGTTTTTTTAAACTTTGCTAAGACAATATGCCTCTTTATTTCTCTCCAGTGACTGAAGTACTTATGGAGATTTATTTATGGGTTAGCCACTCCCCCAAGCTGGTGGATTTGCTGTCCAGGTCAGTCGAGTACCCACTCACATTCTTACAGCCTAAGGGTCTGGGTTCATGGCTTGCAAGAAATTCCACAAGGCTTCCTGAGAAGTGTAAATTAATGTATGTACAGATGACCAGTAGTTATTGGTCACACCTTAAACAGGATGGATTGTTGTATTCATTTTCAGCCTTTTTCTGGGATGAGGTACCATATGTGCATGCAGAGGTATCACTCTCCTATGGACAGGCACAATGAACAAATGCCACTGATTTACTTTATGTTCAGCAGCCCATATTTTGATTTTGCTTCCTTTTTTTAATGTTTCTTTGTTTTATAATTTGTTTTATTAGATGAAAGATGGATAAGTTTTGTCTTCTCTCTTTCAGAATACATATATTTTTGATAGAAAAACTAATGTTATTAGTTTGTGTGTTTAGGCCTGGTCATGACTTATAATAGATGGAATACAAGTTAAGTGTGGTTATGTATTTAATTCAGATTTCCTTATAGCTTTCTTTTAAAACTTTAGGGCAGACTTTCAGAAAAATACTTTAAGGACAAAATTGTTCTTCAATGATCTGAGATTTGTTTAGATTGAGAACCATTGAAAATACGGTATAGGCAAGAAATGTTTAGAACGAATTTCCTTAAATCTCCTCAAACCTAGCACAACAAGTGCAAGATAAAGATCTTGCTGTTTCTGGGCAGGACAGTCTGCAGTCTAAAGCTTTTTGGCTTTTTGGAATTAAAGACATTAGATTTCTTTCACTTAAGGTGATGATGTCATGTATGTTCCTCCAAATATGCAGAAAGCCTTATCTGAGACTCATGCCAGTCTCTCTCTTGGTAATGATGACATCAGGAACAAATTCCCAGCAGCAAAAGTATATTTCCAATCACCTGGCACATTTTGGTTCTAGGTGTTCATCCTGAGGGACCTCGGTCTCGTGTGTCCCCTGTTGTAGAGCAATTTCCAGCTGCTCTCTTCTGGCTCAAGAGGACTTTCAAAAGGGTTTTCTATTTCCTGGCTTCCAAGCTACTGTAGGAGAAGTTCAACAGGTTCCTGGCTCCTCATCCTAGTTTTGCTGTGTTGAAGTGGGCAAGTTTAGTATTTCCTAGAACTTCATTCAGATGTCCCAGTGTCCATTGTGCTGGTTGTTGTGAATGATAGAAAAGACTCTCATGCTTCAAAATTATCTGCGTGTGGACTTTTGAGCAAGAGACCCTTAGGTACTGAAGTTCAATGGCTGATCCCTGTCCCTTATTGAAAGCCTGCTGGCAGAACCACTGCCCATAGCACATTCATGATGACTGATGCATTTAGTAGTGCCCAGCTGCTGTTGAGAGGGTCAGGCATGCAAGGAAATGCCTACTGCTCCTTCACCAAGCAGTAAGGAAGCAGGCCTGCCCAACTCATGGCCAGCATCTCCAGGGCTGTCTGCTCGGGTGCCACTTCACCTCCTCACCTATCGTGCAGCACTAACCAGTGCAGGAATGTCGTAAGTAAGGAGAGATTTGGTAGGAGGGCTTTTTGGGAAGCAGTACGTAGTTGTGTGAGGTTGGAGAAAGGAGATCTGTGGGCACAAAAAGGTATTCTACTGAAGGGATATGAAGGAAGAAAAGACAATTCTGGCAGAAAAAAAGAAAAACATCACTATTCAAACACACAGCTACCCTTTGTCTTCACAAAGTTTTTCAGATCCTTCCCAGCCCTTGATTACTTCCAATCATACACACTCCTCCTTTTTCTCCGCTATCTGACTCAGACATCCTCAATATCTCCAAAATTTGACAAAAATACTTCCAGTAACTATATTCCTTCCTTGCCCTCTCCTTCCTCAGGCTAGGCCCCTTGCACCCTTTCCCACTCCTGGAAAACCATGGTAACACCTCCAGAACACCCCTCCTCTCCCGTTCGCCCAGGACACAGCTGCCCAAACTGCCTGCAAGAATAAGGATACCTGCACTTTTGGGTAGTAACAGTCAGTTTGCCTACATCTGTTGGCAACACTGAGCTGCTCTAGCTCTCCCATATATCCCAGTTAACCACCCTGCCTGCTCCTGCTTGGGGAGGGCTGTCCAGTGAAGAGTCCCCCTGCATGGCTGCCTGCTGGCAGCTCTCAAACCCACAACACACTCTCCTGGCAGCAGGGAGATCCATCAGCCCAAACACTCTTCTATGGCCACATGGTGTTGCAGGTGAGAGAATGGCTTGTCAGGTGGTACCTGGCGCACGAGCAAACAGCAATCACACAGCAGTGGTTGACTGTTAGGTTGACATTTTATACTTCATGTTAACTTAACTCTCATATAAAACACAGAATCACACAAAATGCTGTCAGAAGATTTTAATTTTCAAGAGATTTTTGCCTTTTAAAAGTAGTTTGTTTAGTGATCGAGGGCATTTTCAATGACTACATGAATATCTGTGCTCCTCTCCTCTTTGACCCACTCTTTGACCCTCGGGTAAAAGGTGAAGATCTTTTTCTGATTGATGGTATATATAATAAGAGTTTTAAAGCACTATTTTGACATATCATTGTAAAATCTAGGCATATTCTACTTTGGTTCAGAGCTCAAATGAAGCAATAATAGGTCTCAGTTAAATCCTGATATTTCTATCTTTGGATTCCAATTATATTTTCATGCTATGTGTAAGACCCCAGCCACGAAGCCACAAGCTCAACCAGGATTATTACTTTTAAAAATATATACAAGACTCCAAAAGTTCACCTACTGAATTTTTGCAGAGCCTTCTTTACCTGAGTAAAGAGAGAACATTGCACACGTTTTCTCAGGAGATATTTTTACTGAAAAAATATAGAAGAAAATAAGGATCTTGGCAAAGGTTTAAAAGGGGTAACATACAAGACAAAGCATTCCACCAAAGCACTGGCTTAGCTAGCATATGCCGACCCACACAACTTAACAAAATCCAACCCACCAATTTTAAGTTACCCAAAATATTAAGAAAAGAGTAAAGAAAGAAAGAGATTAAGATAAGAAAAAGGGGCAAAGACAAGAAGAGAAAGAAGAGAGAATACAAGACAAATAGATTATTAAATAGCTACCACCAAAGAGTCCTATGGAAGTCCAGCTTCATGTGGTGGAGGCAGGCGGCAGGTCCTGAGAGAAAAGACAAGATGGAGGCCACTTGTGCTGCTTTTATGTGATCTGGCACCCTGTGGCCACCCATCCCAGGTGGGGCTGCTGGCTCACTGACCACTCTGTGGCTCCAGACAGCTGTGAGGAGTGGTGTAGCCAAGCAGAGGCTGGGCTGGGGATTTCAGGGGGCATGGTGTGGGCAGGCTCCTAGGCTGCCCTTTTGACTAGCAGCTGCTCCTGCCGTGCGGGCTCCAGGGCTGCCATGGGGAATATGGCCCCTGGCCCTTCCCCACATGTGCATACACACACTTGAGTTGGTTCCTACCCAATAATTAAATAATCCTCCATGAGATTCAAATCCAATGTCTCACACTATGTAAATACCTATGCATTTCATGCTATGCAGATATATACTAAGAATGGTGTGTAAGTAATAGAAAATCAGTCTTCAGGAAATAGGAAATTCAGATGGTAAATCAGGAGCAGCCAGACAAAGCTTAGGAGTCAAATCAGCACTTCTATGTGGGGAAAAGGTAACTGAGATTGAGAAAGGCTAAGGATTTACCTCAAGCAGCAATGTCTTGTACTGCCCTTGTGACAAGCTACCCAATTATCACCAATTGAAAAAAAAAAAAACCTCTGTTTACATAAGCTGGATGGAGGCTTTAGTTTATCAGGTGAATTCTGCCCAGACTGTTTTAAACAAATTTGATCCAAGTCAGAACTCCTCTTCCCTGAAAAGAGTTCTTATACCTCACCCCACCAACAGTGTGAACAGCTCCATCCAGCAGCTACAAGGCCCCTTCAAATGATTCTGTGCTGGCACAGGAGGCCACCATGGTGCTGAGCATAGGATCAGGCAGCAGGAAGACTTTCTCTCTAGAAGTGCGATGCACTCTGCTACAGAACAAAACAGGAGTCAGACAGAGAGGGGAGAAGAGAGTAGAAACCGTGGAAGAACACAAGCAAGAGTGAGAAAAGCTCACAGGGAGATGCAGCAGTTCAGGGTGGATGAGGAAGTGAAGGAGAAGAGGGAGAGAAAAGTGATGAGTAAGAGGAAAAGGGGAGAAGAAGGTCTGCAGGAAGAGATAGAGGCATAGCAGAGTGAAAAATGAGATGAATGACTGCAGTTGGAGAGGCCAGAGCAAAAGCTCAAGGGGAGTTCCAGTGGAGGATGACAGCACTTGCAGTCACACCCCACAGCCCTGTTGTTCCATTCTGTGTAGTCTGCTGTATTGTAGCTTTTTTTTTTTGCCTTTAGTGAGTACTAAAGATTAGAATGAGCAGGGGAAAAGTGTTCCCTCACAGTAAACATAACTTCTCCAGCCAGTGGCACAGTTTGCACTCTGCAATGTTTTTCATTCTTACTTTCTCCCAAAGCACCATTTATTCCAGCTCTCCATCCCTGCAGATAGGCAGGGAGCATCACTGCATCAAGGTCAGCACAGAGTTCAGTCTGCCTCTTGCTAGAAGGGCTCCAGTTTGTGCCTCATGTCAGCAGCTTCTCCTTGAGAGCTACCCCTGTCTGCAAGCTGACCTTGGGAGAGAGGCAGCCACTTTGAGCTCTTAAACTGCAGGTCCTTCCCAGGATTTGCCTAACCACAAATTTATAACTGAATTTGTTGTTCTGAATAAATGGTCATACACATGCACACTTGTCCAATTCATCTAAATTCATATTTAATATCATACTAGCTTAAAGATGTTAAAAAAATGGATTGCAGCCAACACCAAAACTGTATATTCCTGCTTACATGAAATGGGAAAGGAATCCAATAATGAACTCCAGACTTGTAGTGTAGTAGGAATCAAGTTTCTTTCTGAGTTGCCAGGTAGGATTTTTGAGGTTTGCCTTTGGTGTGAAAGCTGATGGGCTGACACAGTAGTTTTTCCCTTCCTGATCATTTTGAGCTGACATCTACCTGTGCCTCAAGAACTGGTGACCTGCTCAGCCACCTGGGATAGCCAAGCTAAGGAGCTCTTGGCGACTGTTCCCTCCCCACATTATACATCCCTTTGTCCCTCCTGGTTCTATTCATGAATGGATTCAAACTGTTGTATAATGCAAGTGTAATAAGTGAATGCTCTTCTCCACGCCTTATTCAGGGGATTTCTCCTAGTTTGCACTCCTGCTGTGTTTTTCACATAGCACTTTGCATTGGTGTAATCCTCCTGCCTTAAATGGCTTTCCCGTGAGATCACACTGCTCTCAGAACTGTTACAAAACTCTGCAAATTACATACTATAAAAAGTCTTCATTGTACTACACGTTCTCAAGCACACAAGATTCAGATTGTTTTTAACATTTTAGAGAAACCATGTACCATCTGGGGCAAGGACGACAGATTGCTTTGTCTAAACCTGCTTCCCCCTTATTTATTCTCAGTTTTATGCAACACTTCTCTGGTGTTTCATATACTGGGAAAACAATCATGATAAAAAAGGTATGAAATGCCAAGATTAACTTTACTGTGGCAATTTTAATCTCTCCCCTTTTGCTCTGCAAGTGCGTATTTATGAAGTTTACTAAAAAGCTTTGCTAATGCATGGATTAAAATTAGATTGCTCAGTGAGTCCTCAAGCCCTCTCATTGTGAATGAATAGCTAAACTTAATCCTCTGAAAACCAAGTAGTACAAAAGTCAACACCCGTGTCAGGAATCTATAACATTGCCTCTTGATGTGTATTCAAGCCTTTACCTTCATTGATGCTCAAGACCTTGGACTTCAGGGTAAGTTGAGTACTTTACTAACATAGATTTGTGTTTAGATCAAATATAACACACAAAGGTATCTACAGTCTGTCTATAGTTAAACTTACTCATTCAAAGCTTATCCCCCTCAGGAAACTATTGCATCTTATTTTCTCTTGCCCTGATGACTTTTCTCAAGAAATAGTGGAAGAAAGGTGGAGGACATCAATGATGAGTACGCCACATACATCCTGATGTTTTCTGTGGCCAGAAGATAACCTATGTTTATTTCAGGACCAAATATAAAATAAATACCAAATGTCAATCAACATTGAAACTGCTTATTTCAGCACTACTTGGCAAACCTTTAACAGAAAGCAAAGCCTGAGTCTAGCCATAACAAGAATGAAAATTCCATATGAAAACCAAAGGATGCAAAACACAAACATTTTAATATGAAAGTAGGATTGCTGGAACACTGAAAAATGAATGCTTTAGTATTTGATTATTAAAAAAATAATAAAAATATAGTTTTGGTCTGCTCATATGTTGCTTGGAAACTCTCAACACAAATGCTATAAATTTCTTTTTCCTGTTTAGGGGTAGAGTTGAGGCAGATATAGACCACAACTGGGAGCTGTTGACATCAGTGTACACTTGTGGCTTTGCACAGGTTTGGTAAACTCAGAGTGTTATCAGTTCTTGTAGACTCAACAGAGGCTATTAGTTCTTGAGAAACCTTCCCACACTACCTTCTCAATGTACATTTTTCCTCTCTCCAATCTGCCGTGTTTTTCTACACAGACCTATGAGTATGTTGTACTCATCCACATATACACACCCAAAAATAACCACACAAAAGAGTAATTTATGATGTAAAATTTTAGTACAAAATTTTCAATGTTTAAAGAGTCTTTCTTTTTCCCTCAGCTACATTTATAGATATACATGTATATGAAAGTATACAAACACAGAGAGACAAGAGTGTATGTGTGGGCAGTGTGTTTATATGTACACTGTGTTTTATTTAAGTTTGAACACACGTTTTAAAGTGTCTGACATATTTTGTGTGGCTTTAAAAGTAATTGTTTTGGTATTCCATCCGCTCTTTAGCCTCACAGCAATGAATAATCAACAAGAGATTAAATTAAAATCCAAACATCTCCTGCATATGTTGGAGGAAGTCAATGCCTCGTTCTGCAAGATGTGGATGTGCCCTGCGTATGAACTTGGCACATTCAAAGCCTATGAGTTGAATACTGACTTTTTTTCTCATGGTGGACTCTATCCAACTCCTACTAATGTCAGTGGCTACCTTTCCACTGACTTCAGTAGCATTTTCAACAAATTTTTAATCTCTTTGATTTTAGTATGAATGTGAAAAAATCATAAACTGTAAACATTTATGTTTGACCAGCTCTTTGATATGATGTATTTTGTACCCATGGAGTTAATTTATTATTTATAGAATGTTTTAAATTCAGAGCTACAATAAATATTATTTTCTGATACATAAACACAGTTTGACTGCTCAATGGTACAAAAATGTATTCAGCAATGTGCAAATCTACTCTAGTCCTTGCAACTAAGTGTTTTCTGAAAATAAAAGGCTATTTCCTAACAAGTGAAAAAAGCTTTCAAAAAAAAAAAGACATGTTCTTAGTAATTTATTCATTATGAGTCCATTCAGAAATCTGGAAACAATTTTAAGATTTTTGAGCTTTTCGTTTTCTAAAAAAGTTATTATGCTAACTCAGTTATAAGACTGTGGAAAATCTGAATGCGTATATCCATTTATATCTACATTTATATCCATTTATATCTATTCACATCTATTTAGTTAAAGCTTTAACATACTTTTTTCAAGGCAAAACTATTTAGGATGTAAAGAATCTGAAGAAAAAAAGGTTCATCTTAATGTAAAATATAAAGAAATAGATTTAATCACCTGTTCAGTTGCATGCAAGACTCCAATCCTCTCTCCAACTGATATCACTGACACACAGAGCAATAAAAGTTAAACAAATGCATTTTAATGATTTATTCAAGTTCATATTCAGAGTTTCAGCCATGTGGCTGCCATTAATGTTAATAGGGGTTACACAGCCAAAGCCAATTTATTCAAGTTAAAAATATATTCCAGACTTAGAAACCTGTCATATGACAGAACATGCATTTTTGTTTAACTAATGAGATTATAGTTTGCAGTAGCAATTCACTGTGTCTTAGTGTGAGCAAAAAGAAGAAGGAGGAAATATACAGTAACAGTTGATTGCTCACAATCCTCGCTCGCAGCTTCTCACAGAGGGTTTCAGTGGCACAATCCCCCTTCAGTAGGAGGAAAGAGCCACAAGACTCTTCTCTGGATTGCAGTGGTGAAAAGTGGTTTATTTGAAACTCCTGTGGGCTTTTAAGGCCTCCAGGGGAGGGCTTAGAAGGAGGAACATGATTGGGCCAAGGTCCAGGGGAAAGGGAGTGGCTTGAGGGCTCTGCTAACCAATGGGGGGATAGAGGAGGACCAAAGTCCAATAACAAACCAGGGATTGGGGAGAAGCAGATTAGACAAGCAATAATGCTTGTGCAGGGGCGGGGACCAGTTCGGGGAGGGGAGACAACATGGCGCTGCGCAGGGGGACCACGTGGGTAGGAGGAATTACATAGTCCAGGGGAAAATCGTGCAATAAAAACACAAATAGTCGGTGTTTTTCCACTCCGCTCGATCCTGGAGAGCTACCACCGTGGTGGACCCGCTTCTAAAGTCGTTCTTTCCAGGATTCATAGTCTTTGCATTCCCCCACAATACACAACAAAACACTGTTATTGCAAGGAATGAATTTTCACCACTATGCAGGTTTTGGCTGGGGTAGAATTAATTTTCTTCCTATTAGTTGGTAGGGTGCTGTGGTTTGGATTTAGTATGAGAATAATGTTGATAACACAATTACAGAATCACAGAATGAGTAAGGTTGGAAGGGACCAACACACTAATGTCTGAGTTGTTGCTGAACAGCAACTATATTAAGTCAAGGAATTTGCAGCTTTTCACACCACCCCATTAGTGAGGAGGCTGGGGGTACACAAGAAACTGGAAGGGTGATCCAAAGATGGAGAAATGACCCAAGCAGGCCAAAGGGATGTTCCATACCATATGATACCATGCTCAGTATAGAAACTAGGAGGAAATCTGGCCAAGGGCAGCTGCTCAGGGACCGAGTATCAATCAGTGGGTGGTGAGCAATTGCATTGTGTTTCAGTCATTCTGATTATTCTAATTCTTTTATCATTATTGTTTTTATTCCTTCTGCTTCTATCCTATGAAACTGTTACTATCCTACTAAAGTATTCTATCCTATTTGATTTTTTCTCAATCAACTTTTTTTTTTTCCCAGTTCTCTCCCCTATCCCACTGCAGGGGGTGGGGAATGACTGAGCAGCTATGTATTGTTTAGCTACTTGCTGGGTTAAACCATGACAGCCACTAACAGTACCTTCTCCACACCTCATCCACAAAAATGCACTCGATGGGAAACGGCTCTGAAGCTGATGAGTCAGACAAAGCTTAACACAACTAAGTCTTCTAAGACTGATATGTCCAAGAAAAAATTTTGCAAGCTCTTCCACCTATTTGAGGTAGGGACAGAAATAATAATTCTTGCAACAGAAACAATCTTTCTACTTTGTTTTGATTTGCTCTTTCATACTGTAAAAGAGCACCTTGCTGAGGATGTCTAATATGCAGGAAGAGTTGAATCATCTTTGGGAAACATTATGAGATTCCATCTTCTTCTTCCTTCTTGAGTTGCTAAGGCTGAATGGAGACCAGTTTGCCATTTCAACCCAACAGCTCAGAAAATGTAAGAAAGACCCAGCACCCAAGCTACAATCTCACTGAAGGGTTTTACTTTAAAAATATACAAGACTCCAACGATATCCATTCTCTGGACATATTAGAAGAGCCTTTGGTTCTTTTAACACCTTAAGACAGAGCGCAAAGGAGCAACACTGCACACATATTTTCAGGGGGTACTTTAAACTTTACGAAACAAGAGAACTTGGCACACAATTAAAGGGTAACATTGAACCAAAATAAAGCATTCCACAAAGCATTGACTTAGCACATGCTAACCCATACAACTTAGCAAAATCCAACCCCTTCAGTCCCGTTACCCAAAATATTAAGAAAGGAGATTAAGACAAGAAGAAGCAAAGAAAGAGAAAAAAAATTATAGCTACCCCCAGACAGTCTTGTGCAAGTCCATGTTCCACATGTCCAGGTGGCAGGGCTTAAACCCCATGGAGAGCACATCATCATCATCATCATGGCTAGGCTTCGCGAATGAAGATTTGGGAAGGACTCTACCCACGTTTGCTACAAGCGCGTTGGTGGCTAAAAAGGCCAATATGAGATAGACAAGTCTGATTGCAAAAGGCACAGCAGAAAGACTCCTTGGATGGTATCGGCAAGAGACGATTCTTTCTGCATTGTCTTTTCTCCTTGAGAGTGATCCTGCGTGCTTTCGCAAAAGAAGCAGCAGCGTTATAGATGATGTGTCTCCAGACCTTCCAGTTGGAGGCCCGAGTAGACCAGTTATGTTGATCAATATGGCCAAGGCTCAGATGTTGCTTCAGGGAGTGCATGTATCTCCTCTTCGGGGCTCCTCTCTTGCGGCAGCCGGTGGCAAGTTCACCATAGAGCACGATCTTAGGGAGGCGGTGGTCCTTCATCCTTGAGAGATGTCCTGCCCAACGCAGCTGTGTTCTCAACAACATGGCCTCAATACTCGTAACTGCTGCTTGTTCTAGAACAGATGTATTAGTCACATAATCTGACCAGTAGATGTTTAGGATTGTACAGAGACATATTGCTGCTTTTATGTGCTTTGACCTCCCTGTGGCCACACCCCCTGCCCCCAGGCAGCACTTGTATTGTGCCAACCCATTTGGAACAGGATTAGAGGCTCTGAGGTGTGGGGTGCAGCAGTGGTCTCAGTGTCCAGGGACTGACAGCTGCTTTGGGATCACGCCAGCAGGCTCACAGGTTCTGGGGTATGGAATAAGGCATTACCTCACCTTCATGAAATTCAACCTGTCCCTCCCCCAACAACATACACAAACCTGAGTTGGTTGGAGCCAATAACTGATATAATAATATAATAATATAATAATCCAGTGTCTCACAAGTGTGAACCCAGACAGCAGCAGCTGTGACTGAAAGGGAACTGGCCTAGACCACGCAGAGCTAGATGCATTGAAAGGGATGACTGGGTGCTGAGAAGATCCCCAGCTGATCTTCCTCAGCACCTTCTCAGAGCTGGTGTGACAGGACTAGTGGATGTGAGACATGATGCTTCTTAAAAATTATTACCTTGCACAGAAACTTGAGGTTAATTCCTAGCAATGGTACTGGTTCTGTGTGGTGCAGAAAGGCAGAGCAGTGGAGAACATGTGGCTATTCATCACTCAGCAAAGGGCAGATAGCCGTACAGAAAGAGAATTGTTGGCAGGTCTCAGAAGTTATTGATCTGTGTTACAAACAACTTAATCTACTTTGGGGGGAAGATGGGACAAAAATATAGTCTTTTTTTTTCCCCTGCATTACATTTTGGCATTAAGTTTCATTTGTAAAAAATACTTCCTATCAAAGGGGGAAAAATACTGTCTGTACCAAACAATTATTCCTGCATCCTTCTGTCCAAACTTTTAGGAATTTACTTAAAGTTTCAGCTTACTCTAACAACTTTCAAATATGTCTTTGTATGGATATGGTTTCTAAAATATTAGTGCTTCAAACTCTAAAACATTCCAAAGCAGACAGAACATAAGATGCATGATAATATGTTTCTGAGCTGATAATCTAACTAATCCAATTTAATCAACCAATAATATTTCCATAACATTAAACGATTAACACTGTAGTGTCAGTACCCTTTTTTCTTACAGAAAAGAGAAAATGGAATGTAATGTTCCATTAACCTCTCTTGGATATATTAAACTATGAAATTAACTGAAAAATGAGTAAATTGTCTTGTAAAGTCAGCAAGAGCTTCTTATAGCGTCAATCATGCTTTAATTCATAAATCCCTTTACTACATCCTACAGTTGGTTGAAAGTACTCACATGAATTTTAAGTAATACTAAGCATTAACCTTATAGGTTCACTGTAGAAGATGATAGATTATAAATAGACTATAGAAGATTAAATGCAAGCTTATTTGATAGTTCTATAATCTTAAAAAAAGCAAAGGCTTAACAGCTTTTCAGACTAATTAAAACAAAAAAAAAGAATATTTCTGACAGGGTGAGAGAACTTCCCTGAGTGTTTTCCCATTTCTTCTTTTCTCCCCACCACCACACAAAAGTCTTATAATAATTTTTCCCCAAAAGTTATACCCAGACTTGTAAGCAAACCCTTTTTATATGTAGCAGAAATAAACTGTTGCAACCTCAAACACTGAAAAATGGTTGACCACATTTGAAACATTAACCTGGTGACAATCACTGAACGTCATAGCTGAGCAAGGACTCTCCATCAATTGTTTCCCTAGAAAAGTCTTCCAAAAGATTGTGTTTTGAGGATAAATATTGTTTTAATTGATTCAGACATCTTTCAATCTTCAAACTGCTGATGGAGGACAATAGTGGCAGCTATCAGATGTACAACCTTACCTTGGTGAAAAAATGTGCTCTAGCTCTACAGCTTTCACCTGTGCATTTATATAAAACATCATTGCAGGCATGATACAACAGGAAAAATCCTCTCCCTGCTGTCTGCATCCTCATCCACATTTCACACCAGTTAATGGTATAATTTCTTATGATTGCAGCCTATCCTGGCAGCATTGAGAACATCTCATCAGTGTTCCAGTAATGTTCACTGTTGCTTGCTTTTGTGTCCTCTGCAGGTGAATGTCTGAGATAAGTCATATCCTTATATGCCCACAATAGAAAGAATCTGTGTTCCTCTTTGCTGGCAGTCCAACAATGAGCATCTTCTTATTTCATGCATCTACTCAACACCTCCTGACAGAAATGCGCTATTAGTAGGTACAGTTACTAATATCTAACGTGTTTCAGAGGAAGGTTTAAGTCTCATTAAGTCTACTTGTAAGAAAAACTGAACTGTACCTGTATTAGGTGAAATGGAAATGTTTTACAGCACTATTGTCACAGAACTCATGGCTTTCTTCCCACTCACTTGCTTTGGCACACAGCCCAGATCACCTGTTGACAAGTCCCCCAGAAGCTGGGGGGCTATGATGGCCCAAAAAGGGCTTCTCAAAGCCAGATAGGGAGATTATTCCACTCCTGGGTCTTCATTGCCTTTTTAGAAAATACTGCCAAGTTTAGGCCTATGTGGTAATTAGGGTAGTTACCCATAACAAATGATTTTAGGTCTTGCCATTAAGGCTGTAACACGACCATGATTGGGAGGTTTTTTTTGTTTTATCTGAGTAATTTATAGTGCAGAACTTCCACAGATTTTGAAAGTAGATAATAAGCATGAGAAATAGAAAGGCACTGCGTGGAGTATTCCTCACCTCAGTATGAAGAAAGGCAAACATGCAGATATGTTCATTGTTTTTAATTGCTGAGAAGTAAATCTTCAGAAGTATAGCTTGTGACTTAGAACATAATCATTCACTCTTCTCTCCCTGTTTTAATGTCAGCATAAAGAAAATTGTGCAATAACACAGTAGGTGTTAAATGTTAGAACGTTCTGCACTAGAAAAACCTTTGACTATTAACTAAATTAAGAGGAAATTGATGGAAAAGGTCTAACTGCTCTGGATGATGATAAAGAATGCTAGCTAGTTCTTTCCTCCCATTTGGTTTAGGTAAATGAATGGCTGGGATCTGACCCAATTATTCTATTTCATTTCTGAAGATAACTTGGAACATGTCTAGCTATGAACAGATGCCAAAACACCCTAACTGAGGCATTCATTTTTAATGCTCAACTTCTCTGTCGAGTAATTTGGTTTATACGATACAGAGATCAGTAATTATTAGACCTTAGTGAGTTCTCTACTTTTCTTTGAAATTCCCTTTGTGCCCCTTGTTGCATTTAGACCAGTACTGATCTTTCTAAGACTGAAAACATGCCTTTTAGTTTGTTTTGTGGAATTCATTAACACTTGCAACTGTACTGATTTTCAATTTACTTGTGCGATTATGAGCCTTTCCACCATGTTAAACCCTGCAAAATGTCTCCATCTGTCTAAGTTACACCTAAGCATCCCACACTTTCTGCATCTGTGTGATGGAGAAACAAGACTGCTAGAATATTAATATGAAAACAGAAACTCTGCCTGTTTATAGTGCTCCATTTACCTTTACTTTGCCTCATGTTGCCTCAAAGGTCATTCAGGGTCATCCATTTCAAAAATACACAAGGACCTATCCAACTTCCTTACTGATATGTTCCCCCAAATTTACATTGCAACAAGACGATCTGAATAAATACATGTTTATTACTTATAATTGTATTGTGAAAAGCTTCAAGTACCTCCAGATTTTTTTTTAGAAAAGATATCTCAAAGTTCCTTTAAGAAAACCTACTGGCTCCAAATTTATGCCTCTAGCTGTCACTGGATTTACTCCAGCATTTTAATGTGTAGGTGGTAGCTATACACTTGAAGCTGTGGGAATTTACAAGTGACCTCTCATGTATAACATATGTTTACCATTTTACATGCTAAACTTTAACATACTGAATGCATATTGATTTGACTACAAGATAAGATTTTAGTACAACAAATGCACTTTAGGAAGACAGCAAAATAGGCAAATGAGCAGATGTGAAGAATACAGGAATCCTGGTGATTGATTCCCGAACAGTGCAGCATGACTAAACACTGAATGACTTTCTATCTTCTTCAGAGGCCTTTGTTAACATTTCTACACTATATGGATCCTTAGCTGGGGTCCCCCTGGATGGTATTTGGGGCCAGCCTGGCTTTCCCAGGAGAGCTGTGGACATGGGAGCACAGACTACCTAGGGACTCTAGGTACTTTCCAAGAGGACTGCAGACTTTATTAGCTTTTAATTTCACACAGTTTCATAAATGTTCTTTCAAAGGAAAATCTGAGTTTGTGGTGGTAAACTGTGTTTTAAAAATATATAAACAGGGTTTCAGTTAGGTAGCAAAACTGATTAGACAGTCACAGTTACCCACCAATAAAACTTTGGTGTGAACTTACCACCTTTTATTCCATATTTTGTGCTGTGATTTGGTCTACTAACAAAACAAACATCTTGCTATTCCAGGAATTGTTTTCTTGTTCTCTATGTCCATAACTTTATAGCTTTTGTCTATGACAAAAATATCATTATGAGTTTTTTTTTTTCTATGTCTGGTTAATAACTGCATTAGCCTTCAGTTATCACCTGTAGAACTGAGTAGGGAGTTGCAATAGTGTCGCAAAGAAATAGTGGAATCCCATTGTGAATCAATCTCTGTATTACAGAATGGGGCTCATGCGTATACTTCAGTGAAGAATTCGTGGAAGCAGAAAACTACCTGTTCTCCCGCAGGCAGTGAGGCTCTGGTGCCTCATTCAGTATTGCTTATCACTCAAGGCATAGAATGACAAAAGAGTAAACAACACTGAATAGGCTGCAGAAGGAATAAGCACATCAGAAACTATTTCATCTGCACTGTATTGAGATGTTTAGTAGAGCTCTTACTCAGTCTTTCTACTCAGAAGAGAAACCACTGCAAAAAAATAATACCAGGGACTCAAACTACTGTTTGTTTTCTGTTTGCAAGTAAAAATGACCCCAACAGGTCAAAACAAGAGTTTTACAGGGGAAAAGGAAAGTACTAATGAATATCAAAGTTGTACTGATATGTGTATATTTATGCATATTTCTTTACTTATTTATTACATATTCATCCCAAACATATATGTATACATATGCATATGTAAATATGCTTGTAATTAGGAGGGGTACTGCTCCACCTCCAATAAATCTTATGTTCCTAGGGGAACATGCATTTTTTAACTGTGTTCCAGCAGACTCAGGAGAATGGGCTGACTTCTGGTGGGATGGATATGCAAATTCTCAGAAGGCACACATAGATATATGCAGAATGCTTTCTAAAGACAGGCAGATCTATCCAAATACTGCTTTTGACTCAACTGGTGTCATTATAACTGACTACAATAATCATGACTAAAACAGAGAGCTGTGAACCACAGACAGTCAATGCCCTTTAACGTGACCCTGGAGCGTTCATCCCCAGTGTGGAACAATAATCAACATTGCAGACGAGGATTTCACAATACTAGCTACAGATGGATCACCACCTTGGTGACATTCAACAGGGTATCTCAGAATTGCTTATGTTTTTCCCCAGTTTGAGCTTCAGAGAGAAAGTAGGAAGGAAGTAGGCATTTTATTTATACCAGAAAAATAAGGTTATGGAAGGGGAAAGAGACATCTTTTACCCATGCATTTTCAGAATATCTTCTTCTGTACAGATAGGAATAAGCAAGTTTAATGTGGTAGTTTTCAGAGACATGTTGACATAGATTGAGATAGAGAGAGAGAGTTTGCTCAGCCATCAGAGCACTCCAGAAATACTAATAGAGAGAGCTCAAGGCAGTAACAACCAAGCATTTCTATCTTAGAGTTTTTTGTTCCATTATACTGGTTATTTTCTTATTTCTGATGTGATTTTATGGATTATGTTTATGCCTGTGCCTGAAGTCTGTCAATGTCTCATCCTCATTAGTGTTTCTTATGTTAGCCCACTATAATGTCATGTGTGATGGCATTATTGTTTGATAAGCCACAAAATGTGAGTACCCTGCCTGCTGTGGAAGGATGGTAAACAATCTTGCATCAAATTTATCTAGCTGTGCAAAGCTCAGGCAGTAACGTGTCTGGTCTCCTTTTATAGGGCACTGTAATTTTATTTTTTGCAGTTTTGGAAAAAGAAGCAGGGCTGATGAATAAATAGATGGAACAGAATATGAGAAATAGTTATTAGAACCCCGTCAGAAAACTTAAAAAGAAGTAAACTAATTTATTGAACAGCAGAATCCCTAAAATACTTCCAGACTTTATATAGATTCTTTATTTTTAACCTATGAAGAGCACATGGAAAAGCAAAAAAAGAGTATCTATGACTAAACAAACCTATTAAAATGACCAAGGCAACTAGAAATCAAAAAAGTGGGGTTTTCTAATGTATAGCTCTGCTATTTATACCTGTTTCTGTACAGTACATTTTCTTACCACTTTTTAAAAAATTCTATTTGGATGTAAATATATTTAAAAATCCACCTTGGGAACCAGTGCAGCAGCCAATTAGAAACATCAAATGTTTTCTATCTAGCCTGTAAATTGGTAATACATTGGTATATATATACTTTAGATACAATACATGTAATGCATATATACACACTTTAAATCTCCTGTCAGAAGAATATGAAACAAAACCACAGATAAAGACATTGTGTAAATGTTTGATTCCTGTTTGTGGGAATGCAATACTTTTACATTTGAATTCTCATAAAAATAAGAGTTTTGGTGAACAGTAAAGAAATGGTGAAATATGGCCCTTAAAGTAACCATTAATGTTTAATCCTTTAATAGTTAAGTCACTTTATAATTACGGTAGACAGCCATATAAGGTACAAAGTATGTAATAGCTGTGTCTAATTATACAGTGATGCTATTTCAGTATCAACACTGTGTACATTTCTAACAATATCATGGAAAAAGTAAACCAAACTGAATATATAGTAAAAGTTTAGTTTGGCCATATGTATTAGAACATGGATGCTCTTCTATTTTATATATGTTTTCAGATATTTGTTGCAAAGTTATGTATGATTTTAACAGGCAGTGCTATAGAACTGGTAAATCTGCCTGGTTTTCTTCAAATGTTTAACTGAAAGGATTAAATTTGTGTTTTCTTCTCTTGCAGTAGGGAATCCACATCTCTTACTTAAGTTTTTAAGTGTGTCTGGCCTATTATATCCTTACAGAAGGATGCTGCAGTTAGTATTTAATCCGAGGGCTGATGAAACTCAAGATCACTCAGGTTTGATGTTGACTGTGGTTATTTGATAGTCAGATAACTTCACAGAAGAGCCCAGAGTGCCCATTAAGAAACCCTGGATGAATTTATTATGGGACCCAGTACTTTACTGTCAGATCCAACCATTATGATATCAAATTAGCTTATATTTTAAAGTAGGATGCTTGGGCTTTGTGTTTGTTTCATATTTTTCTGATTATTCATTCTGATTATTCAGATGGTTAGAAACATAGCTTTAACACTACATTTACTCATAGGTAGTTTATATCCCTTTGTGGTTTTGCCTATATTATCCTTTTGTTTAAATAATTATTTATCCTTTCCAGTGTTTACCCTATTATGTCTTTAATGGCATTGTGTTTCCCCTTAGCTGCTTTTCCCTGCCAGAAATAAGAAGGAACTGTTTCCTGACTTGTAGGAGGCTCTGGAATCCTATGACCATCCCAATACTCCAGCTCCAGTTTTGTCTCTGAATTCATCTTTTTTGACATGTCACCAAAACTGCACACATTACCATGACCAAATCACCCATGACAGCAGCACATCCCACATTCTACTGCTTTTATTTAAATCAGCCATTGACTATATTTCATCACATATACACATGTGACAGCATTACTCACATGCTTTTTGATGACAGGATATCTACTAAATCTTTTTTTCTCTTTAGTCACCTCCAGCCAGTAAAGTGCTGGGTCTTGGCAGAGATTTCTGTCTCTTCTCCTTAAGTGTATGTCTTGGCAAGTCACATTAATGATTTTTATCTGTCCCAATATAGGTTTAGACACAGTGTCCCTATGATATCGTAGTTCTTTCCTTGACAGTACTTTTCAACTTTCCATATTTCTCAACTTTCTATCAAAATCAGCTACAGTGCAATAGTGTGTAGCATGTTCCACAAAAACAAAATTAAACCCAACAAAACCCCACAATCAGAAATTTGGTATATAAATCTTTCTTTTGAAAATTACTTAGTTCATTTCTGTAAAGGTACCAAAGATACCCAAAGATGGATGAGTAATGACATTTTCAAAAATGTTGTGGCATTCTCTGCTCATCATTTGAAGACATATCAGGACTTGTTTTGCAAACAGTACCAATATCTTGTAATGCATTGGATATGGCTTTCCAAATGCTAGAAGCTATCAATAGAAACATTTGTTCAATTCTGCCTACACTTCTGATAGGGCAGAAACACAAATCTTCCATCCTGTCGAGCAATTCTGCATCAAACCTGGACATTTCAGCTCACGTTGCTGTCACCTGTGCATCTTATTCTGAAAATCCTGGTGAAAGCATGCTTGGGACAGAGGATTCCACTAGATGTAAAACACAGAAGTCCATCTATTGATTTAGCCCCTGATTTAATGCCTTGAAGATGTGTCATTCATATATGAAGTGCTTAAATACGTTGAATGTATGGATCTTAATTCAAAAAAGTGAAAATATCCATGCACAAGTCTCAGCATGCTCATTTCTCATACTTGATCCAGGTCTGTTTCCACCGGTCTGGCCTGGGAAGTGTCCCAAATCAGCACTGCTGTTTCCAAACTCAGGAATAGGCATGTAGTACCTAACAAATGCCTGTTAGATGAAGCCAGTAAGAAGCATCTTAAATAGTGATTGAAGTTAACAGGCTTGACTCAGCTCTTTCTAGGAAGTGTAAAAACCTGTTTCTGTCTGCCAGTTGTTAGATATCTACATTTCCCATCCAGCCCGTTGTCATGGCTGCTAACAAGGATACATCCATGCTCAGCTTTGGAGAGCTCATCCCCTTCCAGCATTTTCCTACAGAGTGTCAAACTGTACAAAACAAGAGTTTAAGATTCAATTTTTAAATTACACACAAGCTTAGAAACAAGTGTAGCCCTAACCAATAAAGTCAACATACCTGTACTATGCAGGAGGCCATGATGGCAGCCAGAAAGTTTGTTGAAAATAACAGCAAGTGAAGAGATGTCACTTTGTCATGCTCATCAGTTTCTTCTCTCCGTCATGTCTAAGTTGTACAGAGAGCTGTGATTAAACTATTACAGTTACCTTACTACATATGTATGTGATTCAGAAGCGTTGTGAGATTTGGAGAGCAACCGTAAGAGGGAAAAGCAGCTTAAAGCTGAAACATTAAAGCTTAAAATATACATTGAGGGTTTCAATAAGAAATATCTGACAGAATGGGATTAGGTAACCTTTTCTCATATAACGTCATAATATCAAATCACAAGCAATGAGGGACAGATAAACAAGAAGAGAGCATTTCAATTTAGAAAAATGAAAAGCGCTGTAGTAAAAGTGTCCTGGACAAGGATGATCTGCTCGTTATTCAGTACCTTAAACTGAGAAGGGAGAAAGATCCTTAATGTAGAGCATGATGTTAGGAAGATATTTGATCTTGAGGATTTTTCAGTGAGTTTCTTGTCTTGTTATCTTTTTGCAAAGAATACCTATGATTTCATTCTTATGTAGCCATACAGTTAAGTTTCTCATTTCCTAGTATGCAGCAATCATTGAAACAGCATTGCTGAGACACTGTCAAAGTGCCCTTTGGGTGAATGGATTTCTCTAGTGTATCCCTGGGTAGCAGGGTGCACCTCCATTCAGTTGTTATACAGGAATTTAAAAACAGAGCAGCATGGAAATTTCATTGTCATATAGAAAGAGACAGTTGAGAAAAATGCTATCACTTCAGGAATCCCATTGAAAGTTCGTGGAAGCTAAGCTTCTAAGCTACTTATAGTTCAAACAAGAAATGTGACCCTAATACTCACTAACACTTGGACTTATGCACGTAGGTCATGTAGGCTCGTTTTAAAATGTCTATGCTATAAATACCTTTTAAGGAATTCATTTATGATATACTCAGTGTAAATTTCCTGATCCTTTCCATAAAATTTCTCATTCAACAGGAGGGCTCTGAGTCATAACTGAGGCATGCAGTAATTAACATTTCTTCAGACATATCTTTAAGGTGGTTATTATGGTTAAAATCTTACTTGTGCGAAATCTTATCAGGTGCACTTTTTCTATGAATTCAGTCATTTGAGTTTATTCACATTTGCTTTTTTGAATGACAAAAATCATTGCCGGGCAAAGTCAATACAACTATGAGACAGTGATCTGCTTCTATTCTGCTTGCAAATCATTTGTGAAATTGTTAATTAAATAGGAAATTCTCTATTACAGTTTATTAGTCAACCAGTAAGAAAAGAACTCTGAATTTATTTTCTGATTAAGTGAAAAATTTTTCCTCCTCTGTGTTTATGGAGCAAGAAAGTGTGGTTTTTTACAGTACAAGGAAACACAAAATTGCACAGTGCAGTGTAGAAAGGCTTGCTTTCAAGAATGTACATGTACGTCAATACATTTGCATATGTGCAGATGATATCTGTAGAATTAATCATTCAGCAGTAATACTAATTCTTTTATAAAACCATGTTGACTATGCTACAGTGGGAAAATCTTATTTAAAAAGCTTTACAGTCATGATAAACATCTTTTCTAAGCTATTTTTCAGAATTTGTGTATTTCATTACATTACATTAACTCCTCCCATCCTGCAAATGCAAAGAAAAGCCATCTTTTTGTAATGACCAAAATAACAGAAACATATTTGTCTTACTTTTCTTCTTACTTTTTAAAAATCTATTTTATCTAACCCACATGGTTGATGTTAAGATTCTATAAGCAATATTAATTAGTTAAGAAACTTGGGAAACATACTAGGATCTAGTTTATTTGTAAAACCAGTACAGATCATTCTGATTTACCAGGTTTTCTCAACACCTTGTGGTAGACAGAAGACTTTATTCTGCATGTCAATGCAACCCTTGTGAAAGGGATATTCATAACTCTTACACTACAGAAATAACTGCACCTTTCCTCATGTCTTCTCTGCCCACAATGCCCAGTGCCAGGAGAAAATGTTAATCTAATCAAAGTTTTGGAGGGGAGGTTAGGGAAATGATGACACCCCCACCATTGCATCTGTCCATAAACACAATATCCCTTTCTCTCTCTTGTGTCAGAATTGCTGCAAGTTAATATATTTGATTATGGCAAGGAACAGGAAGGCTCTGTTACCAGTCTCCTCAGTTAATTCCTTCACCCGACAATTCTGCCTTTTGGGCAGGATGCAGTTCTGTTTCCCATGAGGTTAGGATGCACTTCACATATGTTTATTATACGTTATTCAAAAATGATTCTGCATTTTGTAAAGCTCTTAAATGACAAAGTCCCTCCGCAGTTGGGGGTTGCGCAGCACACAAAGAAGGTGGTAATCCAGTTCTGAGGTGAGTGACATTTCTTGACAGGGATATAATACATTCAAAATAGAGTTCAATTTTAAGTGTTCACTTGGCTCAGGACCACAAGTCATGGAACACCATTGTGGTGTACTTCTTAAATCAATCACATTCTACTTGCTTACAGATGCATGCACTTTAATTTAACTGGACCATACAGTCCTGAGTAGACAGTGTTATGTATATAAAAGCTGTTCTCTTAAAAAACAAGGAAACTGGTTTTTTTAACCACTAATTGATGTTTTCCTCATTTGATAGATTTTAATGTAGTAAGAAGACTTCTTTCTTGCCAATCTGATGTCAGCTGAATCCATCAAGTAGTGTTTTCTGTTTATATTAGGATCCTACATCTCATTTGAACCTATTTTTTAATTATATTGAGATGTTAATATGTGATAACTTGAAAATGTGTTTCCCCTTAAAAAAATTATTTGCCAAAAGTAAATATATCCAGTTTTATAAAGCTTATAATAAATCAAAAATCACTGGAAGTCGCATTAACAGATATATGCATTATCACTGCACTTACATGAATTTTACAGAGAAATATTTTAGAAGTATGGAGAATGGTAATGACAATAAGGGTATTGTAAAATACAGGGGACTGGATGGTGACTTTTAAATTGTGGAAGAGAGATTTCCCTTGCAAGCAAAATGAAGTCCAGCTTTTAATGACTCACAATCTATACCAGGGATAAGTCCTGAAGAGTAAGGGCTACACTATGTTTCATTTCTGCACAAGAGTGAATAAAAATTCTGGTGGAAATGGAGGTCTGAGGTCATCCTGTTTGACTTGACTGAACCTCCTAAATTAGGAGGCTAGTAGCATTAAATTGCCTTTATAATCAATGAATGGAGGCAGACACCTCTAGAAGGCAGTTCAACCCACTTCAGTAAGTGATTTGGGACTTTCTCCATGTTGATACTGAGCTTGCCTGAACTCACCTGAAAATGCCAAGATTCCAGGCCAGAATTCAAACTTCACCCAATACCCTTGTATAGTCTTTGTATTGAAGGTATATTGTGTGCCTGCTTAGAAATGAGTTGCAGCCTGGCTTGCAGAAGTGATCCAGTGAATACTAACATAAAGTAGATGCCATATGTCTTGATGCAACTGGTAGCAGTATACAGTAGCCTATAACACAGAAGTGGTAGCACATGAAGAACCTCATTTTATTAAAAATTGAAGGTTAAAGGGAAAGGATAGGTTTTCTTATCTTTTGCATATTTCTCAGTGAGTTACTTCTCTGCATGGCCTTCTTAAAGAAAGGCTTTCATTAAGAACCAATCATGCTGTTGACAGAAATTATGTTTTTATATTCTTTTTAGCAACAATCTATGGATTAAGTTCATTATCTGTCTTCAGTCCAGAAATGAGATGAAGGAGTCTTCCTTTTTTTTTTTTAAGCACTAATATCATATGCATATGTGTACCACAGACCAGCTGTGCACAATGAGGAAATGTCTGCACTGTGTGCATATGAATAGCCATAGCTAAATGGAGTTTCTTCTTTTTATCAGGGTGTCGTTATATAAGTTTCCTTTTAAAGTTTCTCAGGTAACTTTCTGAAATATGGAACTTTCCTAATTTCTGTGTATCAGAAGCCAATGTCCAGTACAGCCATTAATCAAATTAACATCCTCATGATTAGTTCACAGACTTGTAGTGTTTTGCTTAAAGTAGGAAAAAGAATATTAATTGCTAACAGCCCACAAAATGAATATGCAAAAAACACTTTTGAAATAAATAGAATGTGTTCTGTGAGAGAGAATCTGAAAGTATCCTTCATTTCTCTTCTCCGATGACCCTATCAAAGATCTCTGCTTGAGCCATCCTTCATACTTGCTGATAACATAGAACCCAGTTGTCTGTGTAGTTCATTTATTTGTTATTAGTGTATTTTTACAGTGGCAATTGCAGGAAGCTCTGTTTAGGCGCAAAGGCCAATGCTCCCTCTGCAGGGAACTGAGCGACTGATTCATACTTGATTGGATTGCTGGGTCACAGAAAATGGATTACTGTTAAAAAAAGAGACCAGACCCACGTCAAATATATTTAAATGGAAAGAACATTTATTTTGTAATATCATTGTTGCTTTGGGTCCAATTTGAGAAAATAAATCTCTAAGAGTACTGTAAGGCCTTGGAGGCCCTGGAAAATCACTTTTCCGTGAGCTTCTAAAGAATCCTCAAAAGAATTTAAGAAATTAGTTCCAACTACCCTGAAATGATCTACAGAAAACTGTCATTAGGATAACTTACGTTTTGTGGAAATCCACCAATATCTGCCTAGCCAATATGAAAGTCTTTGAGAGAAAACATTAAAGGATTCTGCAAAACATTAAACTCTTGGCACAAAGGAAAGCAGAAGATACTCATTTGTCAAGCTTCAGCTTTGCTCTGCACTGAGCATAATGAAGCATGCAACCTGCAGGAACAAGCCTAGAGATTGTGCCACAGAACTTTGAAGCTGTTCTTTCCATTTCACAAGCTGATAGACAGCTTCCACACACAAGCTTTCCATTACTATCCAGCTGATGGTCCTTGTCATTTCTATGGACCACTACTCTGAAGTTTTTAGTGTCTTACAAAACATAAAGCTGGAAGAGATCTCAGATTACACAGTCTATCTGCCTATGTCATAAAAGCAAAATGAAGATTACCTACATTCAGTCTTTTTCCTGAAGGCTTTGCCTAGCTTGTTCTTTGATTTTCCACACATTCCTGTTTCTGTAGTATTTTGCTCAAAGCAAGATTAATTTTTTAATTCAAATTTCCTTTAATGTTAGACCTTGCTCACAAAATAGCCTTAAATTCAAATACCAAATTAGCAGTGGGACAGACTTGGATATGCTATATATATTTAGGAAGTACAATTATATATCCTGAGAGCGAAAGGTTGTTCTGAAAGGTAAAAATGAAGTTGCTCTGTAGTCATTCTTCTTTGGAGGTTGACAGGTTGGAAAACTTTCTTACAAGTAAATTAGGCCTAAATTTTTTGGCCTGACTAAACTATCTAGCCTGAGATAAGAAAGAGAGAAAATGCAAGGTGATTTTACATCATGCTCATACGGGATATATCAAGACCAGATGAAGACTAGGCAATAATGTACAACTGTAAGAATAGTTATTATATCTGTCAGCGTTCACTGCCAATTGTTCTCATTCCTTGAGACACCAAAGAATAAATTCCTATTCATTACATCTTCTCTGTTGTGCTAAGAATGGGAAAATATACAGGAATAATAGAGCAAATCTGTTCCCTGTGATCATACCTCTTAGCAAGGTAAAAAATCTCATGAGACAAAGTCACTGTCTTTAGTGAATCACCAGAGCAGGAAAACTGGAAGAGGACTTTACCAACCCTGCAGAATCTGCCACTTTTCTTCCTACTCAGCTAAAAACACTAGGTGCAAGAGGAGAAAAGGAGAAGTGTGACTGCAGAGTACTGCATGTGAAATGATTGATATATATGATTCTCCCTGTCTAAATAACACATTATCCCTTAGTAAAGTTTGGCCAAAAAGTTTATGGAATGCAAACAAATACTGCATCTTTCCCAGCTGCCATGGAAGAGAGTTGCTAACCAGTAAGATTGGCCATTAGTAAGGAGTTGTCCTTTCTCCAGGGTGGAAGCCTTGTTTCCTCTTTCTTTTTTTTTTTTTTTCTCCTTTCACGTGCTTTATCCTCTTTTCTTCATTTCACATCTACAGAGATCCTGTTCCCATTATATAAAAACAATATAGATCTACCCTAAGGAATTCCGTTTTTTCTGGCCTTATATTTTTGTGAATAAGCCATGAGAATGTGGCCTTATCTACCTGGTCTATAAATCAGTGTCAAGTGTTAAGCAGTGGTGGAATCCATTGGGTTGAGGTCTGTAGTGGTTTGAGCCAGGTTTTCCCCCTGAAACTAGGAAAGTGGTAACCCCCAGGGGGTGGTGACCCTTGGGGCTTGACCCAATCAGTGCTCCTGCAAAATATAAACATATCTCTGGAGACCGAAAAAGAAGCAGTGGCACTTGTTGTAAGAAGAAGAGGTGGCCATGTTGTGGTGAGCCACGAGGAGCTGGGACTCCGGCCCCTTAGGGGGCTCTGCCCCCCCAGCCCCCGGTTGGGGGGCTGCAGGGACTCAGAACTGAACTAAATGCCTGTGTCTGAGATGCCGAAGGAGTTTTCTCCACTGCGAGTGGGTGACGGAGCAGCAGGGACAGCAGCGTCCGAAGAGCAGTGGCAAAGAGCCAACTGATAAGGACCAGAAGGAGGAACATAAGCCAGTATGCTGCATGGAAGACACAGAGATGTCTGAGGAGAAAGGAAAGTAGAAAGGCAGCACCTGAAAGAGGACTGAGCCAGCAGCAGGAACAGAGTTTCGCGGGGTAAGAACTGGACAAACCAAAACCCCCAAACTCGCTAGAGACCCCTCCGAGAAAGAGGAGGGGGTGGTGGACTGAGAGGAGTCCTAAAGTGCAGTATGCACTGCTGAGAGGAGCTAGGAAGCTCATGGCCTCCTGAGAGATAAGCCAGGACGGCCGAAGGAATGTGTGTGGAGGGGGTGACCTTGGGCTTCCCCCCCCCCCTCCTTGCTGCAGCTTCAGAGAAGCTGGCAGCCATCTTTGAGTCAGAGCATGGGAGCTCTGCACAGGGGCTTGATTTCCCCTGAGGATACCAGACTGTCACGAAGATCCCCGTGCTTCATGATATGACCGTGGTGATGCGACCTTGTCTGGGGTTACGTAGTCCACGGAAAGACCCCCGTTTGAGGACGGAGGGCCGAGGGGCTTAGAGACCCCCTCGTGTGTGCTGGCAGAGAGCCAGCAAGTACTACTGCTGCCTGGAAGAGAAGAAGAGAGCCTGCTGCCTAGAGAGAGACCTGCTGCTCAGAGACTGGAAGGGGTCTTTTCTTCTTCTTCTCTCCTGGACTTTTATTTGGAGGGAGAAGAGATTGGGCCCATTGTAAATATTATTGTCATAGTAGAGATAGATATAGAGTTAAGATTGTATACAGTGTATTATAGTATTTATTTATGTGTATAGTCTTTGTAATAGGGACCCCTGGTGGCCTAGTGGTTAGCATGCAGGACTCTCACCTCTGCAACCCAGGTTCGAATCCAGCCAGTTCCCCGGGCAGATGGAGCCCGTTAGCCCTGTGAGGCCATCCATCTATGAGAAGGTCACTCTAAACAAACCTACGTCCTGAGGACCTCACTGCCATTGTCCAAGCTTGCTTGGCCCCGGCAGATGAACCTTAGGATTAAAGGGTGGGCTCAGTTCAGCGCAGGCTGTGTCTCACCTAAAAAATCCATTGCGCAGGCTGGAAAGGTAAAAGACCTTTCCCCAAATCTTCGTTCGCGAAGACTGGCCGTTATTAGTCTTTGTAATATATTCCTTCCCCCATATTGAGTCTCGTGTTTTTGTCTAGAAAACCCATCTCACATGGGGTTGAGATGTGGGTGGGGGGCTAGGAATCAGAATTGGATTTTGGGCCTGCTCAAACCATGACAAGGTCTCACAAGGTTTCCTCTTCCGTGTTGACCAGGGTGACTCTGGGTGCATAATATTGCCATGGCACCACAAACCAGGCACACACATACACAAACTACCAAACATATATATATATAGGATATATGTATAGGATATATGTATAGGATGCTTTTCCTTGATCCTGCCTCACATATACACATTCATTTCCACCTACATTTGCACTATGCATCTTCTCTTTCACACTCAGAGAATCAGTAAGTTTTCTTATTAGGTCAGTTTGGGGTAGACTACAGGAAGAGTAAGTTTACAGAAAGAAGCAACTAGAAAAATGAGTTACACATGTGAGTGTGTGCGTATCCCAGAGGAAAATAAATCAAACATTATTAATAAATATTTAATTTAGACAAACATTCTGCAGCCATATGTAGTAAAATTTGTGATGATATCAGTCCTTTAGTGGGATGATTTGAGGTAATGAATGGGAAACAAAGTATTTCATGTCTCTAGCTGGAGAGGCCTGCACATTGGAAGGCAGGTAATACTGTCATCTACATCTTGTACTTTAGACCCCTAAAAACTTTCACATAACTAACACTGAAATGAAACTCAGACTGTTAGTTCAAGATAAGGAGAGAGGATTGAATTAGGAATTCTTAAAACTTGCCTTGATGAGTCATATGTTTTAAAATTATTAAATATATTCTCCTTTAAGTGGAAATGTAGTTATGAAAAGTATTCTGAATACTAGTTTAGAGATAGTTTGTACTTTTACACAATATACTCAAGAGAAATAATGGCTAGAGCAGCTGGTGATGATTAATTTTTTATAGAGAAAAGTGGTACTGCGAACATATTGAGCTGAGAAAGTACTAGAAATGTTTGGCAAGGGGGATATACCTAAGTTATTTTAGCTGGAAACAAAGGGGAAAAAAAAATCAGTGTTTTGGAGTTGATGATGTTACTGCTCTCTCCTTCACTTATAAATTATAGAATGAAAATAGATGGAAGCATGTTCTCTTTCTTTTATGTCTTCCTTATCTGCAGCTAATACAATGATCTTGTTTGCTATTAAGAAAACATAGCATATTCCTCCACTGTGCATTGCCTTCCTTTGAGATCATCTAGCCCACCAATAGGATACCTTGCAGGATTAGGACACTCCTGCATGGAGGCTACAGCATAAAATATACAAAAAGCTTGAGCATCTACCTCATTACGTTTAATAGCACTCCTTAAAATACTTGTGGTAAAGCTACTTCCATTTAAAGACATTATAGAAAAAATCTTGTTGGTGTTGTTTATTTTACTAGCTAGCAGAATTCCTGAGTTATCAGTCCAGGAGCTGGGAAAGAAGTACCCCTGTCTGAAGTTCAGGCTGGGGACTGCCTGTCTGGGAAGCAGCTGTGCAGAAAAGGATATGGGGTTCTCAGCAGAGCACAAGCTACAAATGAGGCAGCAGGATGACATGGCAGCTAAGAAAGTCTGTGTTATCCTTGTATAAGGAACAGCATAGCCAGGAGATTGAAGGAATTTTTTTGACCTTCCCTTTACATTCAACAACTACTGTGTCTTCGACACAGATGAAGGACCAAGGGGGTCTTAGTGCCCTTAACTGGAGGACCATGACTTCAAGAATGATTAACTTCCAGTTGACCCTGAAATTGTGTGGGATCTGCTATTCCAGCTGGATCCCTACCAATCTATGAGGCCTGATGGGATTCATCCCAGAATCCTCAAAAAGCTGGCTGATGTCATCGGAAAACCCCTCTCAATGATTTTTGAACTGCCTTGGGAATCTGGAGAGGTCCCAGCTAACTGGAAGCTGGTGAACATTGTCCCAATTTTCAAGAAGGGCAAGAAGGAGGATGTCAGAAACTACAGGCCTGTCAGTCTCACTTCAGTGTCTGATAAAGTTATGGAGAAGATTATTCTGGGAATTATTGAAAAACACCTGAAAGACAACGCAGTCACTGTTCACAGCTGGCACAGCTTAATGAGAGGAAAGTCCTGCTTATCAATCCTGATTTCCTTTTATGACAAGATAAACCCACCTATTTGATCAAGGGAAGCCAGTTGATGTAATCTTTTTGGATTTCAGTAACGATTTCAATACTGTCTCTCACAGGATCCGTCTGGACAAACTGCCTATCACACAGCTTGATAAACACATCATGTGGTGGGTGAGCAATTGGCTCATGTGTGGAGTACAGAGGGTAATAGTGAATGGGGGAATATCAGACTGGTGACCTGTCACTAGTGGGATTCCACAGGCTCCATCTTGGGTCCTGTGCTCTTCAACATCTTCATAAATTACTTCAATGCAGGACTGGAAGGGATACTAAGCAAGTTTGCAGATGACACAAAACTCGAAGGCACGGAGGCCCTGCAGAGAGACCTTGACAAATTAAAGGACTGGGCAATCACCAACCATACTAAGTTCAACAAGGGAAAGTGCTGGATTCTACACCTGTGATGGAGCAACCCCAGATGTACATACAGACTGGGGAATGAGATGCTGGAAAGCAGTGCCATGGAAAGCGACCTGGGGGTCCTGGTCGATAGCAAGTTGAATATGAGTCAGCAGTGCCCTGGCAGCCAGGAGGGCCAACCGTGTCCTGGGGGGCATCAGGCAAAGCATCACCAGCCAGTCGAGGGAGGGGATTGTCCTGCTCTGCTCTGCACTGGTGTGGCCTCACCTTGAATATTGTGTGCAGTTTTGGGCACCACAAAGTAAGAAAGATATTAAGCTATTGGGGAGCATCCAAAGGAGTGCAATGAAGATGGTGAAGGGCCTTGAGGGGAAGCCGTGTGAGGAGCAGCTGAGGTCACTTGGTCTATTCAGCCTGGAGAAGAGGAGATGGAGGAGAGACCTCCTTGCAGTTACAGCTTCCTCAGGAGGGGAAGAGGAGGGTCAGGCACTGATCTCTTCTCTGTGGTTACCAGTGACAGGACCCAAATGAAATGTTGTGTCAGGGGAGGTTTAAGTTAGATATTAAAAAAAGCTTCTTCACGCAGAGGGTGGTTGGGCACTGGAACAGGCTCCCTAGGGAGTGGTCACAGCACCAAGCCTGAGAGAGTTCAAGAAGTGTTTGGATGATACTCTCAGGCACATGGTGTGACTCTTGTGGATGGTCCTGTGCAGGACTAAGGGTTGGACTCAACAATCCTTGTGGGTCCCTTCCAAGTTAGCAGATTCTGTGATTCTGTGATACTGTAGTAGTTTTGAGTATTGGATCCAATCTGGGGAAAGACAGTGATAAACTGGTACAAGTTCAGCAGACCATCCACCAATTTGCTCAAAGGACAGGAGCGTTTGTCCTGTGAAGGGAAGCTGCTGAGGGAAAAGAGTTTCTTCAACCTCTTGAATGTAAAACTTAATAGCATTTGACCAATGTGTGTAGGAAGGTTACTAAAATAAACATAACCAAACATTTCCCAGTGATGCATGGTGAGAGAAGGAGGGACAACAGATGTAAGTGGAATCAAGAGAGGCTTAGGCTGGATATTAATTATAACAGTGAAGTTCTATGAGGATAGTCAAGCAGTGGAACAGGTTGTCTGGTAAGGTGGTTCAGCCTCCATCTTTGGAAGTTTTCAAGTTCTGACTGGATCCCTGAGCATCCCACTCTTACCTCACAATTGAGACTGTTTTGAGAAAGCAGAAGATCTAGAGAGCTGCTAGTGTCCCTTCCAAGCTGAATGGCCTGGGATCAGCTGCAGCTGCAGTGGTGGCAGTGCTATGGTGTTAATTTTGCCTTATGTTCTGACTATGATTTTTGATACTAGACAAAATACTTTCCAAGCACTTATTAATGGTATTTCATAGCAACAAAAGTTATAAGATGCTAAATGAAACATATTATGTGAAATGTTTAACTCTGCTGTGAAATAAAGTTGTTCTAGGAAACATGGCTTCAAAACTCTAACAGCATAAGGAAGTTAATTCAGAAATAGGGAATCTTCAGGTTCCATTTCAGTGGAAGAGCAGTGTTCTACATCATTCACTACTGGATTCCAGTCGAGTGAACCGAAGAACCTAGAAATGAAACAGAACTTAATAGATCAATTTGTTAAACTGAATCTTATGGGTCATTTCCGATTTACCTATTTACCTTTTCAAACACCAAGAAAGAGAAAAGTGCATTGGTGCAGCCACAGGTCTTTTAAACCAGACATAATGACTTTGAACTAACAAAACTTATGCTGTCTGTACTAAAAAGATAGATTTTTCTTTCTGAAGTCTCTTCTGACTTCACATAGAAGGATCTTATTTACATCTTTTAAAATATTTATTTGGCACCCATTGTTGAAACTCCTGAATGTTAATTAAGATGCTAAATAAATACTAGAAAATATTTGCCTCATCTTTTAATGATTTCAAAAGAGAGAAGAATGGGAATTAAGCAGGTGTTGCAGTGTAAAATAGTGGGCACTCAAACCAGTGAAAAGCACAGGGTCATTGATTTTCAGCCTTTGCTACTCTCATGCAAGAAACAGCAAAAGAAAAATTCAGTACTAATAGAATGTGATGAAGAGGTGCATTTGCATATGTGAACAATTTAAAGCCAGAATTGGTAATACCCTAAGTTCTCAGAATAAAAAAGATGTAATTTTTTATTGGAAAGAGCACAGAAAGAATTCTGAAGTATCTTCTTATGTTGCCCCTATTACTTTATTGTGCTGAAAAGTTCATCAATATTTTCAAAATTAATTGAAGATTTAAATACAAATAATGTTAACATTTTCTGCTCTTGTATTTCAAAATTTGGTATCCATCTGAACAAGCTTTTTTACATGGATTTCTCAACATCTCTGGCTCATTCTAATGTGTGAATAATAAATTATTCATGTTGTGTTTCTTTTTCTTTAATTACAGCAATAAAATAAATAAACTACTTCCATTTCGAACTGTTCTCCAAGAAAAAAAAATATTATGCTATCAGTCCTTTGAAGTATTCATTATTGCAGTATCTCTTACATAGATAAATATAAAAACGACCTCTGAATTATCTCAGTTCTTATTTTAGTTCTTTCTGTGGGCACAGAAACATGAATATAAGACCATATAATAATATACAATTGAGAAAAATAATTAGTATGTTAGGTATGATGGGTGAAAACTCCTGTTACAAGCTTTGTAAATTAAGCCTTTAAAATCAGCCTAGTGGGCGGGTCTTGGGCCTGTTTTGATAGAAAATATTAAAGCCCTGTTTTAAACAAGGTCAGTTAATATCATCATTCAAGAATATAATTCTCAGAGACATAGTTATAAGTTTCATTTCTGTTTTTTCAGATCTGCATGGAGGCAGCATTATGTCATCATCTGCTGACCTTAAGTAGGGGGGAGAAAGTGACAAGCTGAGATTCACATTTAAGTTCCATTGGTACATTCCTTTATTCTTAATTAAAGTTCAATTTAAGTAGTGACTGCAAAGGGAAGGGACAACATGTTTTAAATAAACTTTAGCAATCTGTTATAAATAGGGCATTTAACTATCTCATTCACAAGGGGGAGTAATTACTCAGGATATTTAAGAACCTCCTCATTAGGTCTTAATAGTTGAAAAAAGTACTGATTTTGTGATGTTATATAGCAATACCCTGTAACTGTATGCAATAAATACCTTATCATAGTAGCTGGTGTCAAATTATTTAACACATCACTTGGGCCTGATAAACAAATTAAGCAATTAAAGAAACACAAGAAAAACAGCAAAGCGGTAAGTATTGATAGCAGAATGTAATAACTTTTTTAAATTTTCTCAGCAAAAATTATTCAATCTGACACTCAGTTTTTATGTAGACCTTCTGACTTCATCGACATTCCCTCTTCATCTTGATAGAAAGTGTACAACTTTCCTCTGTATCCCAGAGGAAATAGAGAGCAATAGCAATAGCAATCAAAAAAACTGACTTGGCTGTCCCTCCTTGGTAAAGGCATGGTAAAGTGGTTGGACCTAGGCACCCTGAAAAACCCAGAAGTACAATTCTTGCTGTTGTATCTTTCCTTCTGCTGTTTCCCTTAATTATCAGTTTTCCACTGACAAGTGTCTTCCTTGCCTGCCTTCCAATCTAGCTTTTATCTACCTAAACTAGTAGAAGCATGATGAAGGCTGTAGTCTTTTAATCTACCTACTCACTGGCGTATTTAGGCCAAAGTATGCAAAAAATCTCATTAATTTTACATGCCTGCACTATTTCTTTTAGGTAACTCGGTCTTACATTTTTATAATCTCCACCATATCTATAATCAAAGCTACAAATTCAAGTTTTAACTCCTAAGAATATTAAGCTTCCTGTCATTCAGGATGTCTCCGGAAATGACCTCCATGCTGAAAGGAAACTGTCACATGATTCACTCAAACTCTTAGAATCATCTGTAAAAAGTTTTTCACAGCCCTAGAATAGGAAATGTCCTTTAAGCTCTAATTGCTGTACTACTCTCAATCTAGACTTAAGACTTTTAAGTGTGCACTTTGACAAATTATTGTAAGAAGTGCTGTGGTGTTAAGAGCACAGAGGAGAATGCTTAATGAGTCTACAGTGGTTACCTACCTACATGCTGATACTGACATTCATTTTATCATCCCTTCTGAGGTTATCCATCATCATTTCAGTGGGCTTCCACACATCTCTTAGTTTAGTAAAACTACAAAACATAGCAACAACTTTAAATTGACTTGCAGACTTTACAGTGACAAAACCCCTCTGGCAGGCTCTCTGATTGGCAGCTGAATACATCTTCTGCAGCTTTAAAGAAAAAAACACTACTGTAACATTCTGTTCCACACAACACTCCCACTCTGTCACATGTGCTTATCAATAGGATCATTTTTATAGTGATATTTTCTCTGAAAGGAACTAGAAAGGTACCAGCTGTTTCCTCCCTTCTAAGAATGTAAGAATAATTTCATAACAACAAATCCATCACTGACTGGCAGAACGCAAACAAACTTGGCACCTCTGGACCTAATATTTGGACTGAAAGAACAAAAAGGCTCTCTATATATCAAGAAATTTCTAAATATTTTCTTTAAAAAGAGTCCTCTGTCAAAATTGTTCTTTGCTACTTTACATTTTCTAGAAAGGTGGAGGGGGGGTTGTTGGTGTTTGGTTGGCTGGGGTTTCATTTTGTTTTAAATCTAATTCCATAGCTCTTATTGGCAAAGATTACTTTTACATTAAGACAGCATCTTAATTTCATTACTGGAATTCACTCCAGTATATTGTGTAGCTACATATTATGTCTTCCACAGAAAGTTTTCTGATAGGACAAAGGCTGTGTCCAAATCCCCTTGGTTTTATAATAAGGAGATTTGATATTTGAGCAGTGTGACTTCCAGTAAAAGTGTTGGTTAGAATGCAGGAATTGGATTGCTCACTCCATCAAACTATTTCTTGAAGTCTATAAAGTCTTCAGCTTATTGCAAGTTATAATAGTTCCTCTGTTTTGTTCTTCACTTGTGTGGAAATAGGTTATGACTACTCAACATGCAGCTTTCCAATTGACTGTCTCCTTTCTTGCATGATCAGAAATAGCTCTTGCATTATATTAGCTATATTGTAAACAAAAACCTGAAAACGTCACAGAATCACAGATAGTTGACTTTGGAAGGGGCTTCTAGGCATTAACTAGTTTAACCTTCCCTTTTCAAAGTAGAGTCAACCAGACAGAGCAGGTTGCTCCAGGTATTATCCAATCCAGTTTTTACTTTACACAATGATAGAGACACCACAATCATTTCATCTATAAAGTGACTGAATTCTGTTCACTTTAGGCTTTGCCGCCTTCTGGCTGGCAAAAAATGAACAAAACATTAATTCATTAAACTGATTAAAAAATATGGAGAAAAAGCACAAATGGTTATGGGGGAATAAATTACATTTTCTGCATATTCATGGTAAATAAGTTTTTATTCAATTGCAAAACAACTAAAAGACAGTACCAATTCTGCTTCATACCCATGTGTATGCATGGGGGCATGCACAGATGTGCACATGCACATATGTGCATGTTGATTTACCTTTCTATATTTATGCATTCAGATATATATGGTTCATTTATAAGAATTTTCTAAGAACAAACACACTACAATTATATGAAAAAATAAAGTTTTAGACCTGCAGAAGATCATGTGTGAGAGAATTTATGGTCATAGGAAAACCTCATTGATTAAGCTGATGTTCAAATGTTGCACATTATGTGACTGGGAAGTAACCGTTAATAGTGTTGTTCATCCGCTTGCCAATGAAAATGATCCAATAGTAAATCCAGTCAACTATCCATTCTCTAAAGACTTCTGTCATTTCCTCCTCAAAAGTTTAGAATGATTTTAATCTTTTGTATCAACGGGGAATGCCTAGATGTGTTTTCTAGCAGAGGCACACTGGTCCTGTCAGTTGCCTCAAAACATTTTCAAGAGGGTTTCATCTCGAGTATTACATCTGTGACACTGGACAATAAAAACAAAGACAGTGGGCAAATTAGGAGATACCTAAGCATAGATGGACTTTGTAAGCGAACCCAAACCACCTGAATTCTGCTAATTATGTAGTTGTCTCTCAATATAAATGCAGTAGCTCTGGACAATGTCAAAGTAAAAAAAAAATCCCTTTTTAAAAAATACATTAATATGCAAATTATACTTGCCAGAAGCAGACTGTTAATGTAATATCATATGGCAGAATTTGAAATTAGGTGTGTATGACTGTTAATGATATAAGAGTGCTCCTAATTTCATCTGACAACTAAATCTGTAAATTATAAAATCTTTTGGCTTGGTGATCACATCAGCCCTAAGGAGCTACCATTTAAAGGAGATTATACGTATTGCTTTCAACTGTTTCTAAAGCTGTTGACAGAAAGATAGTGCATGGTCTAATATCCAAAGGCTCATCTCAAAATGTGATCAAGGTAACATTTTTGATCTATTTTCACCTGGGTAGCACTACAAGAAGTGGGGTTGATCAGAAAATGTAGTCAATGCAAGCTTAAATAATGATTTCCCAAACTTTATCTACTGAGCCATTCCCTATTCAAGGCTACTTGTCATGGCTAGGCTTCGCGAATGAAGATTTGGGAAGGGCTCTACCCACGTTTCTTGCAAGCGCGTTGGTGGCTAAAAAGGCCAATACGAGAAAGGCATGTCCGGTTGCAAAAGACACAGCAGAAAGACTCCTTAGATAGTATATTCTGCAAGGCACGATTCTTTCTGCGTTGTCTTTTCTCCTCAAGGGTGATCCTGCGTGCTTTCTCAAAAACATCAGCAGCGTTATAGATGGTGTGTCTCCAGGCCTCCCGACTGGAGGCCAGAGTAGACCAGTTATGGTGATCAATATGCCCGAGGCTGAGTTGTTGCTTCAGGGAGTCCTTGTATCTTTTCTTTGGGGCTCCTCTCTTGCAGCAGCCAGTGGCAAGTTCACCGTAAAGCAGGATCTTGGGGAGGCGGTGGTCCTTCATCCGAGAGACGTGCCCTGCCCAACGCAGCTGTGTTCTCAACAACATGGCCTCAATACTTGTGATTGCTGCCTGTTCAAGAACTGATGTGTTGGTCACATAATCTGACCAGTGAATGTTTAGGATTGTGCGGAGGCAGCGTTGATGGAAGCGTTCTAGGAGACGCAGGTGGTGGCGGTAGATGACCCATGATTTGGAGCCATATAAAAGAGTAGACAGCACTATGGCTCTGTAAACACTGATCTTGGTACTTTTCTTCCTGTTATCTATCTCCCCATCAATCTTACCGTCCGAGGAGATGAGGCTGCCTAGGTAATTAAACTGTTGGACAGATTTGAGTTCTGATTGGCCGATGGTGATGTGGGGATGATGGGGGACTTCCTGAGGTGCAGGTTGATGGAGAACTTCAGTCTTCTTTAAGCTGACTTCCAGCCCAAAGAGCTCAGCAGCATCTGCAAAGCAGGATGTTAAATGCTGCAGGGCTGCTTCTGTGTGGGCAACGATGGCGGCGTCATCAGCATGTAGCAGCTCCCGGACAAGATGGTTTAAGGTCTTGGTGTGGGCCTTCAATTGCCTTAGGTTGAATAGGCTTCCATCAGTACGATATCGAATGTAGATACCGTCCTGATCATCGAGGTCTGCCGTGGCCCTTTGGAGCATCATGCTGAAGAAGACTGTGAATAGGGTAGGAGCAAGAACGCAGCCTTGTTTCACACCATTCTTTATTAGAAAGGGCTCAAAAAGTGTGTTGCCATATCTGACTTGGCCGTGCTGATCCTCATGAAGT
>NW_020897704.1:890372-1067188 GCF_003984885.1 Neopelma chrysocephalum
GGTTACATAGAGACCTTTGTTCTGTTCCCTACACTTCTCTTGCAGTTGTCTGAGAACAAATATCATGTCTGTGGTGCTCCTGTTGACTCTAAAACCACACTGACTTTCAGGTAGAATTTCTTCTGCTATAGCGGGTATTAGTCTGTTTAGGAGTATTCTTGCCAGGATTTTGCCAGCAATGGAGAGCACAGTAATACCACGGTAATTTGAGCAGTCTGATTTAGTACCTTTCTTCTTATACAAGGTGATGATGACTGCATCACGAAGGTCTGATGGTAGTTCGCCTAGTTCGCAACAGCGCACCACAAGCTCATGAAATTTAGCATGGAGTGCTTGGCCCCCATGTTTCCAGACTTCAGGTGGAATTCCATCAACCCCAGCTGCCTTGCCGATTTTCACCTGCTGTATGGCCTTGAGGGTTTCTCCTAAAGTGGGGAGAAGTCTCCTAAAGTCGTCCCGGCCAGGCTGGGGCCTTGTAAGGTACCCCAGCCTTGGATAGGTACGGGGGCCAGAACGGTTGGTCGATTTGTTTGTTTGTTTGTCTATTTATTTCTTTATTTTTGGCTCACCTGCGGCTACTGCCCAGGTTCGACACGTTCTGGATATATTTGCTTTGCTCTGTTACACCCTGAAAGAGTGGGCAGGACAAAGGGTTGTTACTGGAAATGAAAGACTTGCCCAAATCGTTCTAACATTTAGGGAATAATACAAAAGGGAAGTCACTATGGAAATCCATACCCTTCAACCAAGATGCTATGAAAAATTAATAAGGCACCTCTATGTCCTGTGACAGCACTTTGCTACAGATTACAGCCTCATATTAGACTTTCTGATTTGACAGGCCCCGCTATAGCTAAAACAGAGCTTCACAACTAAACTGGTTTTGGTAATATTCATTATTAACACAGACTTCTAGAGAGACATTTTATTATTTGCTGTTTGGTCTGAAACATGATGGTCAAAAGCACATCAGCTGTTGCTAGCAGTTGCATTTGTCCATTCCCTCTCCCGCCTCTTGTCACTAAAAAAAAATAAAATACAAACCCATAAACCTCCATCCTGTTACCTTAGGAAAAGTAGTTGACAAAGAACATCTAACTTCACATGAAATTGGAAAAAGAGGGGAGGAATCATGTGATTATATACTGGAAGTTTGTATTTTTTAACAGAGTGTAGCATTTTGGGGGTTTGTTTACTTCAACCTATAAGAAACATTACCTTTTCTTGATCTTAGAAATCTTCTGGGTTTTAATAATGGCTGAAAGACATCTCAGCTCTGCGCTGAGACTATAAAAATAGTCAGCTGGCTAGATGGTCAGCTAGTTAGTTAGCTTGCTGCTTCGCTGTTATATTTGTCACACTGCTGTGGAAGTACATTTATGGCTTCAGTTCTAAACTGGAGAATGGGTCATCTTGGTGAAAACCTGTGTCTGCTTTCTGGCTCCAAACTCTCATCATACTGTGCCAGAAGGTGTGTTCCAATTGTTAAATGACAAGCAGATAGGCAAGCCTCTGGATTTTCCCTGGGTTTAAGTGCATTTTGAATTAAATTGTTTGTAACCAGGATTAGAAGACAAATGGAGTTGGAGTTTTCCATGTGTTTCAAACTCCCATTTAGTATGATTCTCTTTTGAGCCCACTTTATTGGTCAGACCAGATGCATAGTGTAGAATAAATTAAAATAAGTAGTTTTGCAGCTCCAATTACTTTACCAGACATGATTTAAGTTTTTTAAGCTACAGTTTTTGGAACTGCTTTAAAAGAATACTCATTTTCTTCATGAGGAATTATGAAGACTTATCAGCCATATTTTTTCTAAATGAAGTTAAATGGTTGCTTTTTGATGAACAACAGATTTCCTCCAAAATATGAAGAGCCTAGAGCTATTCTCTAAATTAAGTTGAATCTAGCCAAACGTACAGGTCAAAAATGTTGGGTGGAATTTTACAAAACATGTATTGTTCTTCATCAGTTCTTAAAATATATGTATTCCAACATGAATATTTTAATTGACCTATTATTTAAAAGAATGAAGATTTCTAAAAACCTTTCATAGCACAAACACAAAATTAATTAAATACTTCTATTGCATTTTTCAGGTTTACTTCAAATTATATATTTTTTCCTTTTTCATCATATCCAACTTTTCCAAATATAATATCTCATTTTAATCAAAACCAAACTAGTTTTTATCTACCAGGCAAAATATATCTACCACTATTACCAGTAATAATTGTAAATTTGACAACTGTTCCTGCATATAGATTTTCTTTCATTTTAAGTATGAATGACCAAAGAAGTATCTGAGCTATTTCTATACATTTATGGGGAAAACTATAAGACTATAAGACTATAATTTGCATTTGTATAGTTGAGATATTTTGTAAGTTCACTATACTGTTTTTTTTTCTGCAGCATGTCATTGAACTGCAACTATTTTACTCCAAAATGCATAGTCAGCTGTTTTAAAAAGAAAACACAAGAGGAATGATTCTTATTTTTGATAACATGAATGAGGCATTATAATAAAAGTGAAAATGTCTGTAAAAGGGATCTGTGTAAGCAACTGAATCTATTAGACACTAATCATTCATACACCAACTCTTATTCCGGATTCCATTCTTAACTACACCTTAGAAATAGATAATTATTATGCCAATGCAATTACTTCTTCCTTGAGAATGTGGTAATAGCAGTACTGATACTAAGGTATTTCTTAAAAAATCTTATGCTTCATAGAGAAATACTCCATATTTTTATATATCCTGAAATAAATTGATACAAGTAACAGGAGAAAGGTTGTAGGGTCCCAAATTTTTATTATTATTATTATTGTTGTTGTTGTTGTTGTTTTTCTTAAAATTTTACCAAGATCAAATTTGAATTTTAACCCTGTGCAAGAAAGGAATTACTCTAATTTGTCTACTGTGTCATTATTGTAAGTTGTTGAAACAGCATACTGGCATCTATCAGAGATTAGTTAAATGTTTATGTGTCCAATACATCAATTCAAATATAATTCAAACTGCTCCAAGATTTAGGAAATTTCATAACTGCAGTGACCAGAGAAGCCAACTGTAAATATTTAATCCAGTAGTTTGATTTGGCTTGATGAGTGGGATATATTGGTCTTGAACCTCCAAATGACCATCTGAAGTATTTCTTGTGAGTTGACCAACATCATGCACTAATTGCAAAGGGAAAGAAAAGTTCAAAAAAATTGTTTCCTCCCCTTATTTAAAGTAATAGAGGTCAAAATTCTCCTAAACAACTTCTCAGGAGTTTCTTATCTCTGCAAGTCTCCTGCCTGCCTTCAGTCAAAACATTTGTTAGCTTCTACTGGCAGATATCCAGGGGTAGGCGTGTGGTCTGAAAATCTGCTGGAGTGGGGTTTCCAGCATTGTAAACTGTCTGTTATTTCCTTTCCCAGTAAGGACTTGAAAAAATCCAGCTTGGCTTGAAAAATTGGACTAGAAGTGCATTGCACAGAGAGTACAACTAGAGAATCAGAACATGCACAGAAGTGCCTCCCCTGTAGAGCCCTGGCCATGCTGAGAGGTGACCTTTCTCTTAGCATAAGATTGATGGAAAATGTGTTGTACTCTAACCAGAAAACCAAATTGAAGAGGTCACACTAAGGGAAGAAGGGGAGATATTCATCTGTAATAGTTCAATATATGTTAGCTAGATAGTATCTGTGCCAGGAGTACTCAGAGTAGCTCACAAACTTGTACTGGGTTCCTGGAAAAAGACTAATTTAAATGACCTTAGCTGTACTTTAATCCCAAAAATGGTTGTGCCTACTCCACGCAACTTTCTCAGAGACAGCTTGCATTCCTGAGCCTTGTTTGAGAATAAATTTATTTTCTTTTCTTTTTTTTCTATCAGTCCTTTTCATTCTGTTGCTGTTATACTTAAACCTTTTGTTATAAACATCATTCTCTGATATATTGCACCTGCTTAATTTTATCTCATATTAGCAACTGTACGTTACAACTCAAACAAATGTAATTGCCATTTAAATGACATGACATCTTCAACAGCAACACATTTTCCTACAAGATTTTACAACCACATAAAATCAAACTTTACTATTCCAGCTCTTATTACAGAAATTCTCTCTAGCTACTTAAAAAATGTTAATTTCTTACTAGATTCGTGACAGACCATAATTCAGAAGAGTTCCTCAAAATGACAATGGTATTTCTGTTTTCAAGTGTATGTAGATCACAAACATACATTCTCTGATTAACGTTATCACTTTAAGACATACTTATTATTATTTTTTGTGGTATTCTAGAAGCACCTGAAGCTAGGCTAGTATTCAATGAGCTGTTGTACAAAATGGGAGCAAGCAACAAACCTTGCTTCTTGAAATCTAAGGCTACAAAACAGAAATGCATTTAAGTGTCTATGAAGATTTTCTCTCTTCAGAAAAGTACATTAGCAAATAATTTCAGTCAAACCAGATATAAGTATGTACTTATTAAAGAGTTATTTCTGGATTAAATCTCTGAAATTATAAACCTTAGTTAAATTTTTAATTTTTCTTGCACATTTGGAATAATTCCATCAATACTGTACAGTGCTCTGTATCTCTGTAAAAGGTACATGCATTTGAGAAAGTTTCATGTAAGGGGTTAGTGATATCATGTCTGCCATGTTTCTTATTGCTACGAAAATCCCTGACAGATCACAATGCAGACTATCATATCAATTCACTTACACTAACCTATTCAGCTTCTTGATAAATAAAGTTGTAAAGGTACACTTCTGACCCTCTTAGTTTTATAAGTCATAAAAGGTTGTTTTTATTGCCAATTTATTGAAAATTGACATAGTATTTGTATTTTTTTATGGTTTTTCCCATGAGTTAGGTTTATCACTTGATAAAGTGGATTCCTTTCAATAAAGATTTAATTACTTTGTATTAATTCTTTTGTGGCATTATTCTACTGAAGAACTTCACTGCACATTTATATTTTATGTGACTAAACATTTTTATTTAATAGCTTTTGAAAGGCAAGTTCACAACTACTCTAATTAATAACAATGATATAGTATGGATTTTTTAGCAAATTAACTGTCCAGCAACAAGGCTGAACAACAATAACATAAAAGTTATGGTGTGTGCTTCATTCCAAAGCTAACTTATAGAGAAGAAATAGATTGCAAATGCAGAACATTAAATAATTCCACGTAAATTAAGTTTGCATCTCATTTACAAATTTATATCACAATTATCTTCTTAGTTAAAACCAGTGTATGTGTTAGTTACAGAGTACAAAAAGAGCACGGTAGAACAGTAGTTTGCTTGCTTGTTTCTTTGTCCAAAAATACTGGTCATATCACGTCATTGTTACACTTGTGAAACATATGCCTATAAACACTCATTGTTTTAAGTTTTCTCAGAAGAGCTTACAACCATTTGTAATCACTTCACAGCACTTCTGCAAATTAGAAGACTCTTATGTTGAAAAAAAAAATCAGTATCACAGAATTAGCTTTCTCAGTATTTTTGATGTGTTCAGCAAAATTTGACTTCCAAATACCAGTCAGTGAAGAGTTATTTTTGCATTTTGCATTCAAAGCTTTTAAAAGTAGGGACTACTGAGTTGAAATGCCCAAACCACCTTAATTCTCACTCACATAAAGAGCAGAGACATTCTGAGTATACATATTCCTCCCTCCTACTCCTTTCCATCTTGTTGCGAGAGAAAATGAAAGTGATGACTAAGTTTCTGACTAAGGGCAAAAGAAATGGGGAAATCTCAGGACAAATGTCAGTTGCCATGAGAACAGTGAGGAGAAGAGCTCACCTATCTTGGGTGACGCCAGGGCCTTTCCTCTTGACACCTTCATCAGAGAGAGGAACTGAGCTGGGACATCCCAAGGGTGATAGGAAATCACAGTTTGAAAAAGCAATTGTTAAGCAATTGTTAGATAGATGCAGACTATGATTACTTCACACTTCTTTGTATTTTCAAATGGCCTTCATCAAATGTGTACTTAGAGCTTTTTGCTTTGGTTGCTGTAATAATGCAGAACTCTGCTTTACATGATATACCATGGCATTTTTGCTACTCTAAATTGATGAAACTCCTCATTAAGTAATTTTATTATTATATAGCATTTGCCAGTGCAACACTAGGAGAAACACAGCAGATTTAAGTCATAAAGCTTATTTCATACTGTTTTTAACAGCTTAGTTCCTGGAGGGCATGAGGAAAAGGTGTTGCATATGCATGCAGTTTTGTTGCCAATAAAGATGAAATAAAACTAGTTAAAAACCTAGGGAATTCAGAATTTTTATGGAACAGTTTTACTATTCAAAAAATACTACCGTAATAGCATTTCCATTTCTATTTGTATTAATTGACTAACAGATTGTTTCATATGGGTTCTTTAAAAGATTTATTTTCCAAAACTCTTCCAAAGCAAAGGGGGAGGCAGATGGAATGTCCTATAATTTTATACTGTCCTGTAGTTTAAAAACAGTCTGATGACAGAAACCTGGTAGAATTAAGACAACCCCCAAATATGCAGAGACCCCACTGAATTGCTCTAAATGTCAGGAAAGGTCTTGGTAGACTAAGTAATGTTTATGATTCAGTAACTTGCTCCAGATCAACCAAGCAGCCTGCGAAAACTTTCAGATGTTGAGCCTGGCACAGTAGATGTGTTTTTTTACAAAGTCTGGTCTCCCTAGGGTCCCTCTGCAGTAGATGGGAAAAGACACTCCTTCCAAGGACTAACCTCAACTACCCAAGATCCTGTTCTGAATCTTTTCACTTCTAAGTCTTACAAAGACAGGGATAATACTAACCCTCTTCCACTGAGAACTGTCCTATAAGGCGTTACTTGTCCATTTATTATTTAAATAGGAATTTAGAAAGGGTCGTTTGAGCAGAAAAGAACATCAGTGCTCAGAATAGGTTACTATAAAGTGCTTCAGTCCCTCAAAAAGTAACTCATATTAATTTTAACTACTGAGCATCCCTAGTGACTTCAGTTGTACTACATGTGTCACATTAAGTCATGCAGTTGTCTGCGCCTTTGCTGCAGGGATTAAGAGTCCAAGTTGGCTCTGAACACAGAATGGAGTAAAATAAATATCAAATAATTTAAAAATCAAATTAAATATAAAGTTTCTTTGTTATAATTCCAAATTATAGGTGGATGTCCTATTCTTACCTCTGTCTTTCTCTCCTAACCATGCTTTGAGGGTGGAATAGCAGAAACAGACAGTGATGAGAGACAGTTCAGCTACAGCTGGCAGGGAAGGTATGGATGTGGTAGAGCATGGAAGAATACAAGAATCTGTTGTGAGAGTAATTTACCATCAATACTGGTACCACCACTGAAATACAAATGCAGTGACTGATCTTATAACTAAGGGTAAGCAAAGATGAGTGAAATAAACAAATGAGAAAAGAAAATAAGTGTTCTAGTCTGCTGTGGTTTATGAAATGGAGAGCACATAACTCAAAGGCCTTGATTCATTGTAGATCAGCTCTAGAAAATGTCATATTTTTTGTTTTGATGACATTCTTAACTGTTTGAACGCAATTTTTAATTTTCAAAATGATTTTTACTTGCAAAATGTTTTCATAAGGATATCTGAAAAATATCATTTCCAGCAGCTTTTTCTACAAACACATTTCTCTGAAAATTGGTATGTTTCTTTGAGTGAGTTAGTGAGGGTTTGGTTTTATTTTTTGCTGGATAACAGTAGGTCTGTTTTTGTTTAAAAGATTTGTGTATCTTAAGTGAATATTCTTTCATAAGCTGCCTCTTTGTGGTTTGTGTAATGAACTGTGAGAAATAAGTGCAATTTCAAGTGAAGTATCATAGCTGTATAAATTTTACACATACATATTTTAAGTCATCTAAGTATTCACACATGAGTGTTAGTCAAGAAAATAAAATGTTTCCTCAACAAGGTAAAATACATAGTTTAGCAAAGAATTCAGGACCTCTATAATAAAAATGGCCTGAAACCCATCTACTGAAAAATATATTAACTAAGAATTACTTTTCAACAATAATTTGACCTTTAAAAGTATTTCTTCTTAAAAGAGTATCATGGTGCTGAAAAAGCAAAAACACAAACAGAATGAAAAACAGTGTGGTACACAGAGGCATTCTCAGATGAATACCTGGTGAAGAAGTAAACGTGTTCAGAATTTTTCTGTGCATCAAGGTTATCCATTTATCTGGTGTCTCTTTTACTAGCTCAGACCATGCATTTTTCCACCCTAGAAGATTTCACACATGAATGGCAGTTACACATTCTGTAATTATCCTTCATCCTATGTCTTTGTCACAATGTGTAACACTGCAGTTTTTCATCATTGGAAACAGGGCAGGAATTTAAAATACTTCATATAAATTTTACACATTACTGTTTTCTTCCCCATGTATTCTTAGAATACATAGGAGTGTTTTTTAATCAAGGGAATGTCTTCTTAGATATGGAAGGGGAGAATTCATTAATACTATTATTCATTATTGTTTTGAGAAGAAGCATAAGCAACAAAATTTATTATTTCAGAATTGTTCTGAATTTTTTTCAAACTAAAGACTTTGAATGCAGTGGGTTAGAAGACAAAATACAGAATTCACCACTCTGAAAATTAGACAAGAGATTTCAAGCAATTACTAACAAAAAAGGTCCTAAGTAATTCTTAATCAATGTGCCTCTAATGATTTTGATGCTCTTGTTGACTAGTCTAAATGCACGGAGTAGATGCAAACCAACTTCAGCGATAACAGATAGACATTTAATAATATTTCATAAAGATATTTGCTACATGCTACTTGGAAATGGAACTTATGCAGCAAATCAATGAAAATATAGTGCCAATTTCATCACCTATAAAATTATGACCTTTTCAGAAATATATGATTATACGAATACAACATCATTAATTTTATCTTCCACATATAGTCATTTCTCTGTTATTTCTCTGTAAAGTATGATTGCCTTCTTGTAGAAATATTTTATAGCAGCTCAAGATTTCACAACAGCTGTTCAATGGAAGATCTTTTGCTACCCATTCTTTGCAGATAACATAGAGGCATTTCTGCAAACCTATTCTTTTGCCCAGTATAGGGCCATTGCAAAACATAATTGCCAGAGGTAAGCAAGACCAGAATTGGTCTTGTGGGCCAATTTCATGTGGGATAACTGCAGATATTTCATGATCACTACTTTGCTTGTTACCCCTTCTCAGTACTTTGCCACACTTAAAAGTTACAGGTATGTGTAATTCATGCTTCCCAGTGGGAGCCCCAGGGGCCTCCAAGGGTGGCTGGGCAGGGTCCCCCATCCAGGGCCCATCCCACAGCTGAGACTAAGGTATTTAAAGCCAGGAGAAAGTAAGTGAGCAACGAAGTGCCTTCTCAGATCTGGTGCATTCTCACGCTAGGACAAAACTCTAACACTGGTATCATTTGAAGTATATGCTGAGCTCTTTTTATCATTTAACATCTTCCCATTCCTTAGATCTACTAGCAAAGGCTCTACAAAAGTGAGTCTACCAAACACACCAGAAGTTTGGTTTTCCAGGTCTTCAGCATAACCTTTGTCTGAAACAAGCATAGCCCTGGGGCAGTGCTCCTCCAGCTTGCCAGTGACAGTTCCTTCTCTGATGGAAAAGGCTTATAATACAGAGGCAGAGGATAAAAGACTTAGCAAAGCATAGTTTTTCCAGGTAGTTTCAAGCTGCTTTGTCTGGAACCATAGAAAAAAAGGTTCATTTTCACAAGGGAAAATGCAGAGGCAGTAGATAAAACTGTCCCATAACAGAAGACCCTACCATTTAGCAAGAACCTGAGGATGACACTGTGCTGTGTGCCAACATCACTCTTGTCTCAGCAAATTGAAAAGGGCATAAAGGAATGTAACGATTTTCAGGATACCTCCTCTCTACTGCTATAGCTCACTAAGGTAGCAACTGGTAGAAGTTAACTTCCTGGCAGCAGTTCACTCTTCCTGGCCATCTTCCCATCCCTGAAAGAAAGGAAGAAAGAAAATAATGATGTGTATAAAGTTTGAAACAGGTCACAAAAACCAGAAGAAGGCAAATAGATCTTAAAGATATCCTAATCCATTTCTTTCAGATATCTGATGAGAATGAAGGAAAAAACTGCCACTAAAATTTATCTGCAAACTGAATAGGTTTTAAAAAACAAATAGTAAGATACAGGGGCTTTGAGAAACTAAATAATACTTCAGCATAAGCAACACATATCTCATGGGCTTGGGTACTAATAGAGAACCTGAACACAAGAAATTACTTAAATTACCCAAACATTTAAATATAGTAAATATTTATCCTAAATATTATCATTTTAATAAAATAATATTAATATTTTATAAGTATCAATATTTTAAAAGTGTCAATGTCATGTGATTGCTACTTGCTGGAATACATTCAATTACCCAATACTTTGATTTCAGTATTGGGTAAAGGTAATGTTCTCCTTGTAATGTTGGCAGCGGGTATTAATAAATACCAATTCTTCCTCAGTTTGACAATTTTTGAATAGTTATGTGGAAGATGCATGTGCCTCTGGTTAGTACCCCACGTTATCCCACCTTTGGGTAAGACGTTTCAGCAGAAGACTGCAGCAAAGAAGTGCACACTTGTACCTGTTCCGTAAATAGCCACAGAAAGCAAGGCTGTCATTCAGAGATCCTTTAACAATTTATAAATTCACTTGAAAAGGAATTAAACCAAGAAAGTAACTCGAGCGCAATAAGTCCTGCCCTGCTTCATTACCAAAATATTCCTAATACTAATGCATTCTACAGGAAGGGCCTTAATGCACCTCTTGGAGTTCAATAACAAAAATGCTTTTCAGTTTTAGAGTTTCTTAAGCTTCAAAACTAAGCTGTGTGAAAAACAAAGTGTGCTTATGAACTAATGAAATATAGAATAGGGTAGGCAATTAAGAAGAAGAGAGCCTTAAAAAGCACTTCCAGAGGAGCCATATTCTGCTCCCATTTCTAACTCTGCAACACATGTGAGCTTCAGCAAATGAGAAGTGCACAAGGGTACAATTTGTTATGCTAGCTAAGCACCAGACTGACTGTTCCTGAGAGTTCTTCTTCCTTTGCCTAAGTACTTATTAAGGAGAGAGCAAGGATTATTTCTGAAAAAGTGTATCACAGCTATCAAGGAGTATTTCAGCAGCATTATTTTGAACAGCACATACTCCAACAAACATTAATGGACTCCCATCTTCTTCAGGATGTCCCTTTACTCTGCATTTTTCTTACAATTGGTGCTATTTTAATTCATGCATTAATTTATATCAATAATTAGATGGGTGTCTAGCAGGTCTGTAACACCGTTCTGAAACATTGTTTCATGGTGAGCTTTCATTTCCTTTCTGTTTAATCAGAAAAAGAGATATTTTCAAAAGTCTGCTATTTGTTTCCATTCAGCATTTTTGGTACTTTTGATGGATTTTCAAAAACATGATGTACAGTAAATAATGCTTTCTCATCTTTATTATGCCACCATCAACTCCATGAAAAGTGTGGTACTATGCCATTATGAATCATATGTATTGGCTTTTAATTTTATCAAGTACATAGGAACCAGTTGACCTTTTCTGTGCCATACTTCTATTAATATCTCCTTTATTTATCTAAGAGCTTTCTCCATAGCTTTTAATTGCAATATCACTGTGTCTTTACAGACCACAGAACTTTCCTTCATAATTTATAATGTTACTGCACAATTAAATGAACTCCACAAATTCTCTGTATTTCATTGGGAATACATTCCTTTTTTTACTGAAGAGAATGGAATGCACTGTACATATCTCATGAAGAAGTTATTTTTAAGAAATATTTTGCCAGAAAATATTGTTACTTTATAATGCTTGAAGTGTTTATGAATGCAAGTGTTTAAGTGTTTATGAAGTGTTTATTTTACTGGAAGGAAGACCTCTTCCAAAACATTACAGATATGTTAAGAAATAAAAAATAACTTGTGCCCTGACCAATGGATTACTTTTATCCCTGGGAATGCTAATGCGTAAATATATTTGCCATGGTAACCAGACCATTTTAAATTTCACATACAGGCTTTTCTTCTCTTTGTTTCTGAATGTTTGAAAATATAATGAACCACTAGGTTCACAGATGCTGAAATTTTATAATGAAGGGCTTCTAAAAATGATTCTTGCACTTTAGAACTGTCACAACCTGAAACTTCTCGAAAAAGAAAAATGTCTGGAAGCAATTAGTCTGAAACCATTCACTGGTCCCAGATTTCAAATGAGAAAGCCTGGATGCAGTAGAAAGTCAAGATTCATATGAGTGTTTTATCTCTGCTTATAATAGCATCAGTCTTGTGCAGGTATTAACCGGTGATGAGCAGGCAGGGAGCTGGTGGTGTAACACTTTCCATTTAAATATTATGTGGTAGTTTTCATTCCATGTGAAGTAGATTGTCTGAAATGTCCTTAAGATGCTCATGACCAAAAAAGTTTGTGAGTTCTTCCAAATATGTAAGTTTAAAAAGATAGTTTGAAAATCCAGTATGAAATATTTCCCATTGCCTTTAATGTAACCTGTATCTCAGGAAATATTGGGATTTCACACTCTCATACAGAAATATTGAGAAATTTTATTTTTGGGTACTTGAAACAAATCAGCAGTCCATATACTTTAAACAGGATTTTTGTGTGTATCTTGTAATGAAAGCATAATAATTAATTTGCTAGACATTTTTTGTGGAACTATCAGTGCAATAAATGGCTTTTGTGAACAGAGAATGAGCATCCCCTTAGCTCCATTTTCTAAAAATAAGCCTTGTCTGTCAAGTGCACTCATTTAAAATTCATTACAATTCCTACACGTTAGCTTTGAAACTGCTACTGTGATCTGACGATACCTGGAACACAGCTAACATTTCTGGTCCTGTTGAAATAAAGGCACTCCACTTACACATAGCATGTAGCTATGCTGATTTCATGGGTAGACATAATTGAATTCATTTCTCTAAGAGTTTCTGTAAATAATCCATAATTAAACTGTCTTTTGGAAACATCTAAATATATTAGAGGTTCAGCAGTTAGAGTACCTATTAAAAAAAACCAAACACAGGAAACAGTGGTTTCAGCCATTTGCTGTTGGGGTTTAAAAGCCTGCAAAGACCTCAAGTTGTGGGTGATTTTTGTGCTGAAGATAATGGGCCTGGGATTATACTCAGGCAAATATAGACATGCATCCTCTTTATTTTGTAAAGAGTAAATTCCTCCATTCTACCCCAAAGGTGACAGACGATAAAAGCAGTGATATGTTTTTTCAGATATTTACTCATCACATAGGTTTGTAAAACACTTTGTAAAATGGTGCAAGCTTCTAACTCCTACTTCTCTTCTATTCCACATGCACATACATTCTTCTATTTGACGAAACTCACCCAATCTCTTACTAGTTTATCGGATTCTTTTTCTGCCTAGGCTTCATTGATTGTCTGCTCTATTTTCTGTTACTTTAATCTTTTTTCTCTTTTTTTCTTTTTTCTTTTTTTTTCCCCCTCAGCGCTGTTGCTAAATCTTTGTCACTCAGTTCTTCCAGTTTTTCATTGCCAAATCACAGCTTTCTGGGTCAGTCCACAACAGGCATCAGCATCCTTTGGCATCCTTTAATTATTTTGGTGAAAATAGGCTAGAAATCTCTGGACCAAATTGAGCAGTGTTTCAGATGATAGAGTGAAATCTGAATCTGTGGATTTAGATCAATGCAATACCTCTGGAATGATATCACTTTTACAGTGGTGTAAAAAAGTAGTGACTCAGATTTGTCATTAATAAATATAGCTCACAGTTTTGTTCTTGTTTGGCATTATATAATGTAGCCCAGAGAAAAGGAATCATAAGAAAGGCAGTTAAATTCCTACTTGCACTGCCAGCTCCTTACCAGTTGCACATTACAGAAATGAGAATACTTCTTGATTTTTACCACTGTAAACGAGGTTTAGGTTGAATTTTTAATTCCAACATTTTTCAACCTCCCTTCAGTGTTTGAGGGTTTTTTCCTAAATTTTGAAGGAGATTTTGATTCTAGCAGTATTTAAAGTGTTCATATGGGAGTTAGAATGGATAACAAGTTTAGGGAGTGCATCTATAAAATTCTTCTTAAGTGATTCCACTGGACCAAAGAGAGTAACTGCATAGAAAGGCACTTCCAACAGAAACAAAACAATTTCAGCTTCACAATTTCAGCAGTCAAGGATTTGCTCTTCTAATGTACAGCAAGGATATAAAAAGCGTGTGATCAAGACTTAGTTTTAATTTCAGTTATGATTTACAATTCCTGCAGCAAGGGAGGATAAATTATTCCTCTGTGTTAGTTGCCTTTAATTTCTGGATGTTGAGAGTTATTATCTTGCATCCTAGGGAAATAAAGCCATATTTTGAGCCTGTTTTTATGAAAATCAGTAGACAATTACTTTTTAACTCCTCTACATATGGAAAAACATAAAACAGAAAACTGGCAAAGTATTGGATGTTGAAATAAAAAAGAGAGCAAAAATAACTGTTTGCATTGGGTAAAAGGGACTTATATGTAACGCAAGTAAGAAAAGTTTTAGGAGAGAGTCAGGCTTTGACAGTAATTTTATACAAACAGAATAGAAGGTTCCAGTATACAAAAGTTATGTTCCTAACATTGACTGATATGAAGCACAAGTGCTCCTTAAGAAGTTGTACTTTACAGTGGAATTTATTGAGATAAAGACATCGTAGAACTTCTAAGGAAATTATTAAAAACTTACCCTACACTTTTTTCTTTTTTCTTTTTTTTTTCCTTTAACATAACAATAGTTTTATCTTGGAAATCAACTAGAAGACTCAAGTATGCTGGTATTTGGTTAGCCTAAAATGTTTTATGCTATTGGTTGTTTCAATAACATTTTGCAAAAGACTCTCAATAAACAGGTTGATGTCTAGAAATTCATAATTCCACAAGCACCTTAAATTTGAACATAACAGTACTACGCCCAAGAGGCAGTCCTCCTCTCACCCCAGCCCTTCTTTTCGACCTCCATGTCCCTGACTCCATTGGGCTGGCAGTAGTATTTGGGCAATCATGTATTGCTAAGTAATTTTGTTCAAACTAACTCAGGAAGTTCAATGTTTGAACCTGAGTCCATTCTCTGAGTCAGCTCACTCTGTCTCGCCTCAAATTGCCTGGGGAACTACAGCTTCAGACAGGAGCATCGCTCCTTTAAGAAGCTGCAGTGCCAGAAGGTTAGGTGCTTGTAGGGACTGGAACACATTTGGATATCGGAGGAATCTGGGCAATAGATGTAAGGAAAAGCATCCCAGTAAGTTGGCTGTGAATTCAAGGGTGGTATGTCAGGTCTGCAGCTTGCGTTAGCATTGCCTGTTCATCCTAAGGTGATTTTTTTGGAATAATTTGAGTTCCTCTGCACTAAGCTCCACAGTTCTGTAAGGGTTTATGAGCTCTTGCCTAAGACTGGACCCAAGCTGGCTGGCAAGCTCACTCTGCACTACTCAATCTGGTAAGAGGCCCCGAACCAAAGCACCAGAGTCATTTCCAGGATGCATCCAAGTGGATCTGCTTGAACCATATTGTACCTGCTTGGGCTTACAGGTTCTCCTTCCCATGCTGGAGCAGGCTGGAGATGTCTTTTGTATCCTCCCTGGCTGGGTCACTCAGTGAGACTAATGTATCAGTAACTGCACAGAACTGCACTTGCATGAATAATCCTGCCAGAAACGAACTGGCCTCTCCCAGCATCTCTGCATCTGTGGCATAATTAATCTGTCAACTAAATAAACTGTCCGTGGATAACTGAGCACTGGCTGTGCACAGTAGAAAATGAACACATATAGCACAGTGTACCATGGTGGTAGTGTAAGGACAAGTGATGATTAACAGGTAGGTCTTCCTGTCACTGTAATTTACAAATACAGTTTGTTAACATTGAAGGCAATCATAACTGAAAGGAGTCACAGAAACTGTTTCCCTCAGCTTAAGTTATCGAAGGTAGCTAATCAGCTGTGTCACAGGGCAGGAAAATTCAAACTAAAGTGTTGTTTATTACAGATGTGGTTTAGTAACAGGTATAACTGCAATGTCATTTGCAAGTGACAAAATCATCTCTGCATTTCTGGGGAGATGATGTGTCATAAGCCCTGCAAAACCTGGTGGAAAAGCAGCTTAGTACACTGGAAACCAGAGTCCGTTTCCTCCCCTGGATGGCAGTAAATGGGCTGAGCAAACTGTATTTTTGAGGGGACAGTAGAGAAAAGTTTATCAGAAATACAAAATCACCAATCATTTTTGGCTCAGACTGGACAATATTGGATTTCTAGAGCAGAAGGATTATTTGCAAAGTGCTGAGTGGAGAGGAGTTAACCAAACAGGGCTTGTCCCAAGAGTGCCTGCAGGTGGCTTTGCAGTTAGAATCAAAAAAAAATCTGATGACAAATACACATAAGGGTCTATTTAGGTATGAGCAGAAAATCACCTGCTGTGTTTCAAAGAATAATGAGCTAAGTAAGGCAGGGGGTAAATGCTGTTGTCTGTTATCCAGATGACATGCTAAAAACTGGGAAGATTTCAAATGAACATTTACAAAACCTAGATGAGACCTGAAAGAAATTGCAAAGATGTGATTCTAAAGCTAACAAAGATTAGTGTGCTAATTTTTGTTTTATTTTTCCTCCTCCCACATCCCCAAGCCAGGTAAGGTAGCATATGAACTGAAAATTAAGGCTACATATCTTCCAAAAATTAAAATACAGTATACATAGAATATAAACAGGGCCTTTAAGATTTCTCCAGGGCTGAGTTTTAGGGACATAAGATGAGCTAGATGTTGGATGCTGTGGGGGATAGAGGGAAGAGTCTGTTAGATTGGCAAAGCATTGTATACTCTAGAATGCCTTGTAGGATTTTATTTTTTAAAATATGGTTTGTTAATTTTTGCTTCATAAGAGTGAGGGTTGCTTCAGATGCTAGATGTCCAAGGTACATCTCAAAATATTCTGCTGCTTAGACAGGACTGTGGAATATTCACTCCAAATGTAACAACTTTAATTGGTTTGATATCTGTTCTTAAGGAAAAAAGTGAAATTGCTGTGGACAGAATAAAATAATGGTTTTTTGTGGAAGCAAAAAAGAAACTGAATAGTTCAATTTACATTAAAATGACACATTATCCATAACAATACTCTATGATTCCTCTCTTCCAGGAACTGAGCCACAGCTTCAGACACATATAAATCTAGGATTCAAAACATGCTAGATTCCCTTCCACAATATTAGCAAAAAGTGGGAGAAATTGCTAAAAAAGAACTCAGACTAGGGATTATTAAATTCCACACAGAAAAATATTTTTTCAGCTCACAACAAAAATCACAAAGAGATGGTAAAAATACTTCAAAGGTGCACATTCCCCATCTGGTGACAGTGAAGAGCCTAGATCTTACCACATCATTTTAGAGACCGTCAAAGAGATATGCTAATCTGGAGTTTCTGTCCCAGGTGCCATTTGTTCAAGGAAAGTGTTCATAGATAAAGAAATGCTTCACTTACTAAATGACCTCTTTATTACAGTTAAAAATACTGCCCTATAAATAGGAAAATCCCCTGTATCAGTTAAGAAAATGAGTTTTACATGCTCTGACTAACTTCATCACATAACAAAAGGGAAACTTTATCCTTTCTAATTCAGGAGATTGAATTAACCATGGAAAATTCTGGCTGAGGACTAAATGTAATAATACCGATATATGTACAAAAAGTATGTAAAATAGGCTTAAATGGGAAATAAATATGAAGGAAGAAGTTAATTTAGGAAGCAGACATAGAAATCAATACATAGAAAATGCAAGGAGCAGGTTCTGACTAGCCACTGGAAGATGGCACAGAATCAACAAACAGCAGCATGTCATCTGTGACAGAAACTGAATGGCTTAACACTCATTCTTCAAGGAAACACTATGCAAAAGTGTCCAGGCCATGGAGACATGATTTCTCAGTGCCCAGAAGTTGAGGTCTGTCATAACAGCCTTTGCTATTTACACATGAAAAATGTTTGGAGGGGTGTTTTATTCTTATAAATGCCATTTCAGGGAAAGTCTGTGATTTTATTCTGGATGAATTTCAGACATTCTCCTAGCAAAATGCAGTAAAGGTCTAGCTTTCAATGAGTTACGAAAGCAATTTGGGTGGACACGTAAATAAGGTTAGAGGAAAAGTAGTTGGAGAATCCCATAAGGTGGCAGCCCAAATTTCTTGTTAGCACCAAGGTTTGCCCTACCAATTCTGGCTCAAAAGACTTTGTTGTTCTACAGTCAATTTCCTAAAAACAAAAACCAGACAAAAACACTTGAAAAAGGTCAGTGCACCATTCAAATGTATGTTTCACAGCTTTGAATCCTCAGTGACACAAAGCAGGGTGGGAGGAATAGGTTTAGTTTTAGGAAATGTGTGTATAGAGTTCAGTGGTGTATAGGAAACAGAGAAAATAACAAAGATGAAAAAGGCCAGCTGTATCAGACAGCATCTTAGTTAGATGTCGTAAACCTGGAAGTAAAATGAAATGATCAGAGTTTTCATTGAGTGGAGAAAGAGAAGATAATACCAGAAAGAAAACAAAAATCTGAATAAAAAGGAGTAAAAACTTCTTCTAGGTGAAATCCTAATAAAAACCCCTGAGAATCTACAATTCTATTTGCCTGCCACACAGCCCAAATCACAGAACATTTTCAGGCTTTCGTGAGACCAGCAACATACTTTGATTGGTTTTGTATTGAAGTTATTTACAGAATTTGCAAGGAAGTCTTTACAGTGAACTTTTTTTTTTTTAATATTGTGATATGGCTCCTAGTTCCACAGATTTGCCTATTTCCTTTTAGCAGAACAGGGCATTTTAAGTGCATATGAGATTGCGAAGGTTTCAGTTTCAACCATGATTTAAACTTCTATAGTAACATGGGTTATGTTGTTCCTCACTGTTGTTTTCCACTTTCTTGGCAGTGTTTTGCAGATGAAAAATAATGTGCTGTTCATTATCTGCCTTTAGCAAGGAGTGCTGGAACTTTTGATTTCATATCCCCACTCATGGCAAAACCATAACACAAAGCTAGGAGGAATACACAATGCCTCATGCTGCAGCTCTCATGGTAGAATGACAAACTCATTTTACTCCAAATTAAAAAAAAAAAAATTCCTTTAAATTATTCTTGACACTGATCATATTCAAGGCCTTTAAGAATAAAAGTCAGCCGTGGGGAGCTGCAGCCATGGAAAGCAGCTGTAACCTCACCTTTCTTGTTGAGACTGTTTTATCCAGCATAAAAAGAAATAAACGTCAGCTGAGATTATGGAGGGATCCAGAATCCTCCATTCACAACTTCATGCTTTCTAACATGAAGGTTAGCTGAACAATCCCTTTTCTCCATGTAAAAAATTGCACTCCCTCCTTACCAAGAAAAAATGAGTAGGATGGAGCAGGTAAAAATACATTATGCATCCTTGCATTCACCTCTGTGAACCTCAACTGTTGTCTACAAGAAGAACAATTTTCAGAAAGAAGTGCCTGCCTGTAATTCAACAGCAATTGTTCTTTTTCCTCACAGAAATAGTTCCTGGTTCAAGCAGACAGGCAAACATATGCATTCCTTTCACAGAGAAAACATGCTCTCAGTGGTACTCAGGTAGGGAGGTAACCAGGCATGAAACTGAAAACACTCAAGCACACACAAAGCGAGTGCAGGCAAATGCAGCCTTGAGTTACTGGGAAAAAAGATAAAGAGTTTTAGGGGCATAGGTCAGATCTCAGATCACCTCCTACTTTTTTTTTTTTTTTTTGTATTCTCAGAATGCTTCCAGCAAAAGCAGAAAGATAATTGAGTCATCCCAGCACCAACAGCATTTCCCATGGCCAGAGGAAGGAGTCACAGCCTCATTTTAGAACACTGTGCAGACTGTGACCCCTGCCCCTCAAAAGTGTGCACACACAGGTGGACTGCAAGTCTTGCTGGCACAGGCTGGAGTAGCACTGTGTATCGACCTGGATCTCTGCTGAGCTGAGATGCCTCACAAAGGCAGCTGAATGACTCTTTTTCATCTGATTCATTAAAAGGAACAATAGGGCATTTTTCTTTTAATAGAGCACAGTCAGGTAATGATGGGAGCACCTGGATGGAGCGGACTAGAAGGTCCCAGAAGACAGTAAGGGCAGAGACAGGGATGACTACAGTGCCAGCCTGGGGTCTGCTCAGCCTCAAGCAGCAAATAGTTTTATACCTCCGGAGTCCTATAGATCCCTAATGGGTAATGGCTTTTGGAGGGGAGAGGGAAGGTGGTGAGCCCCTGATTTTGTCACCTTCCATGTCATAAGGTAGTAGAGGGGCCGAATTTTTTCCTTTTACTTCATGCAACCATGACTGTTGAAAGAAATTACGCAAGAAATAGTACAGACATTTTGGGCAGCCTTTCACATACCCGAGGTTTGGAGTGCAAAAAAGGAATAAGAAATGCCTACTCGTGGGCAGAAAAGCATACTATGCTAAAAAAGAAAACAGGTCTACCAAATGAGCTTATTCATCAGCAAATTACTTCTTTGAGTGGGTGTCATGAGAGCCTAGTTCTCTTCAGAGTGACACTTTAGTGTCCATGTTTTTCTTTCAAATATCTGCTTTCATGTCAAGTTAGTTCACTTTATCAATCAAAAGAAAGTATTTCTGGATGCAAACACATTTTCGGATTTGAAAATCTAGCTGAAATCTGATTCATATTACATATATATTACATCACTATCTTCCTTTTGCTTCTGTCTTAGTACTGCATGATTCTTCACAGACTCTGGGTTTCCCTCTGGTTTTCTGAAACAGGAGGAACAATAACTACAGCTCTTCTTTTCCTCCCAAGCCCAGAGATGAAACTGCTCCTTTCTGTTTATTTGCTTGTGTTTGTATGTATTTATGTGATAAGGGCAAATGCATGTCTCGTGCATGTGTAAACAAATTATTGAGAGAAAATAAGCTAAGTGTTATCTCTTGTTCTGAAAGCATTTAGAGTAATGCGGATATTCTTATCTTGTGCAGAAGAGGGCATGATAATGTCCATTATCCTCTGCAAGTTTTGTTGCTTGCTCACATCAGCCTGTTGTTCCATTGTTTCAGAGGACCATCAATGTTATCAGAGGTAGCAGTTAGCACAGGGCATGCAGTTTCTCAGAAGGTATGTTTTGAAATTTAGTCAAACATCCTGATGAGAATTAATGGGAAGCCAGAACAGAGAACTGAGAAATAAGGCAGTGGTTTATGGAACAGAGGCCAAAAAAACCCAGCTATGCCCCATCTAAACCTGAGGCCAAACTGGGAAGTGTGAGCTCATAGTCAAGGCTGGAGCCCATTTCTGCTGGTTCATTTGTGATCATCTGGTCAGTAGGTTAGAGTTTATAGCATCTGTGCTACTTAGTGAGAGCTAATTTAGAACTGAGCCTGTAATGGCCTTTTGTTGTGATGAGTGGTTATCATCAAATGAGGTGTTGAAAACCTTTGCTGCCATCCAGTTAAGGCAGGCTTCAGAGCCACAGAAAACGGCCCTGGCTGTTCTGTCTTCCAGGACTAATTTCTGTGTGCACTGAATTGGACAGAAAAAAAATCTGTTTCAGTTCTTTCAGACTTTCTCTTCTTTCAAAACCCAGAGATTGTCTGTAAGGCCACCCCATGTGAGGGTGTTGATCTCTGAGCTTTGTTCTCAGGGGCAGGGAAGCAACAAAGAGACAAGCAGTTGAGAAGTATTGGCAAGCTGTTATTTAGCCAACAGTTTTAGACATTCTGAATGAATCTGAAAAGACTCTAGACCATGCTTCAATAGCAGATTTCTGGTCTATTTTTTTTCATCTTAACCCTTTCCATAAACAGTTATACCATTTCAGGGCAAAACTGAACAGAGCACAGTAAGAAGTGTCAACATAGAGTCTACTTGACATCAGTAGCTGTAATACAGAGCCGTTGTATCTCAGATGCAAACGCACTTCCTGCTTTAGGGCTGGTGGAAACCAGGAGCCCACAGTCACTCCAGTGGCAATGAAAGGCCCCAGTACTGCAGAAAAGCAGGACTCCAGGTGTGACAATTCACCTGATGCTGCTAAGATCAGTCCCTGTTACATTGAGTTCAGGGCTGATCACTGTGTTCCCCTGTGTTGGGTTTGCATGGCAAGATTTTGATGGGTTGGGGGATAACATTGGGGGTGGCTTCTGTGGGAAGACACCAGAAGCCACCCCCACATCAGATAGAGCCACTTTCACCCAGCTCCACAAGAGACCCTCTGTCACCCAAAGCCGAGCCCATCAGTGATGCTAGTGATGCCTCTGTGATAATGTGTTTCAGAAGGAGTGAAAAATGCTGCACAGCAGCTGTGAGAAACAAGAGTGAGAAAAATGTGAGAGAAACAGCCCTGCAGGCACCCAGGTCAGTGTAGGAGGGGGAGGAGGTACTTCAGGCGCCTGAGAAGAGATTCCTCTGCAGCCTATGAAGAAGACCGTGTTGAGGCACCTGTGCCCCTGCAGCCCATAGAGGTCCACGGGGGTGCAGAGATCTACCTGCAGCCCACAGAGGACCCCACAGCAGAGCAGACGGAGATACTCTGAAGGAAGCTGAGCTCATCTAGAGCCCATGCAGGAGCAGCCTCCTGGCAGCAGCTGTGGCTTATGGGGGACCCACGCTGGAACAGTCTGTTCCTGAGGGACTCTACCACCATTGAAAGGACCCATGCTGGAACAGGTCTTGAGGAGCTGCAGCCCATGGGAGGGACCCCATGCTGGAGCAGAGAAAGAGTGTGGGGAGGAAGCAGTGGCAGAGACAAAACATTATGAACTGACCACAGCCATTCCCAATCCTTCTGCAACCTTCGGGGTGAGGGAAGTGGAAGAGTCAGGAGTCTCCCTGCCTTATCTTGACCTAGCTTTTTCATCATCACTTCATCTGTTTAGGAGAGGGAACAATAGAGCAGTCCGGTGGGCATCTGGCAGCCAGTCAAGGTTAAGCCACCACATTCCTGATATTCTGGGTTCCAAGTGATGCCTGGACATGTTCCAGCCAAGCCAGTTGAGGTGCTACTGGCCCAGCACTGTATAAATACAACTGCATTTTATCCATACCCAAAATGGCATTAGACAAAGAATTTAGCTATATTCAGGTGTCACTGGGCCCAAGCAAGTCCAGTTGGGTCTTATGTAGCCTGCACATACAAGCTTGGCTGTCTTTTAATACCTTGCACAAATCCTAAATAATTTACCAAAAATGAAGGCCTGGCTACACTTTTGAACAGACTTCCTTTTGCAAACATTTGTAACATCTGGTAGTGCGGAGATTCTTTAGAGAAAATACATTAAAGCCTTATGATACACAATGTAAATAAATATAGTTATAAAATAATATATTGAGTTACAGCAAAGCTGAAAAAGGCGTAAAATTAAGTCAAAAATAAAATCAAGGGGAAATCAGTAATTCACTTTAAAATGAATTGAGAACCATTTCACATCATCTGCTTTTAGAATCTCCCTAAGAAAGTTAGCATGGAGTAATCAAAACATAGGGTAACAATTCACAAATGCTATTAACCCAAACAGTATTTCAGTGGTCTCTAACTGCTAAACAATTATTATTCATAATTTTGGGGGGGAGGGTGAAACTGAGCAAAAGGGAAGATAAAATATTGATGATAAGTGGGCACCTTACCTGCCTTGGGTGTAGTTATGGTTACATTTTCTAGGACAAAATTTCACTTTCATGCAGTTTTAAAGAGTTAATTTTACAAATTAGTATTTGTACAATGTCTCCAGCAGGCATAACTAGGTGTTCTGTGTTCAATCTATAAATACAAAACAGTCTTTTCCTGGGGATTAGGTACTTCATACCTCACAGAAACTCAAAGCACAAGAGAGGACAAGAAAAGGAAGGGGAAACAGAAGTGTAAAGGACTATATTCAGACTACATATCTCATGGTACTTCAACACATGGAGAATGATGAGAGTCCACCTGCTGTTAAGAGCTGCTGTCTCATTACACAATCATAGAATTGTAGAAAAAATGTTGTTGGAGGTCATCTGGTCCAGCCTGCTCAAACAGAGTTAACTTTGAAGTTAGGTCACACTGTTCATACACCTTCCAGACAAATTCTAAATGTATTCAAGGGCAGAGACTCCACAGCCTAGACATCTTGCTGGCCTTCTGCCAGTTTACCAACAGGAAGTGCAAAATCAAACACAGTACACCACGGGTGATTTCACAGTTGCCTAATAGAGGTCCATAATAATTATTCATCCTGATGGCTAAACTGCTGGTAATGGTGCTCTACATGTATTAAGGAACATTCTGCTGACTCATGTCCAGTTTGCCCATGCAGACATGCAGGCTCTTCTCTGCAAAGGCACTTCTGCCTGTAAAGAACACAACGAAAAAGACATGAAGTATTGCAGACTATTTTTTGTTCTTTGATAAGTCAGTCACATACTCAGTAGCAGGCTCTCATTTTCCTTAGTGTTCCTTAAGTGTTTTCCTTAGTGTTTCCTTAGTGTTCCTTCTTACTTCTTCTGCCAAAGTTCTGATAGAGCAACATAGAGTGAGTTTAGTACCACATTGCCATTGCCTGTTATAGTGCCCTATTTGGGTGCTGTTGGGTGGATTTTTTCATTACCTTACATGCATGTGTCAGCATGCACGTGTCTGAAAGAAACATGCCCCATTTCAAATGGTAAACCCCTGGTACAATGTGGAATAGCACTCTGTCCTCTCCCTTATCCCATTCTTTTTCTCAAGTTTGGTATTTTATATGACTTTTTGGTGAAAATACTGCCTGGATTTGCTAGACTGAAGATGCATTAACAATGTGTCTCTATCCAACGGATGCATGAAGCAATCTAACCTGTAACCTCATCTTCTGCAGAGTTCTAGCCTGCAGACCCTGCTGGTCCCAGCAGTCATCTTACCATTCCTTACATCAACATGGGCAGTACATCTGTATTACTTCTGGATATGGCAAAAAGCCCTTAATGAGCTCCAGAAGCTTCATTTGGTGTCTTTCAGTTGACATCATAGTTTTCCATTTCTCAGGGGCTGGCCCTGGGTTCTTTTCATCAAGTGAGTAGCAGTTACAGAATGCTCTGAGGTTAGCATCTCAGATCATGAAAGAAATTCCATTACATGATATTTTCAGCTAAGAATAATTGTTCCGGAAGCTTAAGAAGTGGCTTGGTTTTCACCAGACTATTGTTTGCTGGAGGAAATAATTTGAGCTGAGCACTCATGAGCATACAGGCTGCTCTTTAAGTGAAGTGGTGCTTTAAGGTTTCTTCTATTTTAAATGTGATTTTGGCAAGTAGAGGAATAAAAATAAAGTATTTCAATCTCGGAACAACACATTACCAACATATATAATTTTCTGTTGACTTTGCTTTTCTTTTGACATTGCTAAACATTATTATTTTTTCTGCCTCAGTAAGCAATCCAGTCCTGGATTTAGCTGCTTTGTGTGGATTGCAGTTGTTTATTCAGGCTAATGGAGATTAGAGACCTATGAAATGCTCAATAAGATACCTCACAATAAAGAGTTTCCGGTCTGGTATGTTAATAGGTTTGAATAGTTTCTCTATAATATAAAATTTGAGCATGAGCAGATTTACAGATTATCCTTTAGAGCAGTATCATAAAAATGTATAGGCATATAAAATGAAAAGGAAAGGGAGGAGAGAGTGTGTATCTTAATAGACCAAGTACACGAAATATTGAAGTATATATTCCATTGCTTAAGGCAGAGTAATAATAAAAATTGCAATAAAAAAGAAGTAGAATATCTTTAGACTAGAAATGACCTGTCAACCTCAACTGTAAAGTCAGAAGTATCATTTCTTACACCAAAACCCAAATATGTTATTTATTAGACTCTCTAAAAGTCTGGCCAAGGGTGATTAATATAGATGCACTTATACATGAGCAGGTACACATGTACTGATGGGTAAACACAGTCAAATAAGGAGAAAAAAAGAACAGCTGTGCATCTCAAGGAAAAAGACAGATTTTATTTCCATGAGTATTTATCTATTGAGAAGAAATGCTTTGGATTTTGACAATAGGAAAGAGAGTCTGAGGAACTTATAAAGAGCACCAGCACTGGTCTCTGAGCCTCTTAAACATTGCTTCTGAAAACTAAAAGTATGGGCTGAAATTAATCTCTTCTGCTTTTTAGGTCTCCATAGTTAAAGCACTAGAGTTTACCTAGGCTTTCAGATGATGAGAAAGAAGTTACCCTGAAGTCTTTGGAAATGGCTCAAGTATGCATTAAGAATTGAGAGCTCTCTGAATAAGATTCCTCAGACAGCTTTCCAAAGGAAGGTGAGGTGAATTCAGGTGAAGGTCTATGCAACTGTTATATCACATATCCCACCATTCTAACTACAGAAAAGATCATTCCTATCACAAAACAACATTCTCAAAACTCATGTAAGCAACAGTATATGCTTTAACTCCTATTTCAGTTTCATGTCCTGTCTCTATAAGTTCTGCTAAGGTTTTTGAAACATAGGCAGTGCCTTCATCTCTGTCTATAAATACACACTATTAGCATTGGACCAGTAATAAATCCTCATTATCAATAGGGAGCTTATTTGCTATCTTAGAGAAAGACTACTGATGACAGAGGTTGGCTTTCAGACTTAAGTTCAAGACACTTTTTTTCTGTGGTATGGGCCATAGATTCCAGTAGGGATTCATTGGTGTAAATGAGGTTAGAATTTAGTCTACGGTGTTCATATAGTGACACATCACAGCAAAACTTTGTTTCACTACCTTGAAATTTGTCTTCACTAAAGACTTTTATTGTTGGTTCCCTGTCAAAAATTATTTCAAAACTCTACTTAATAAACTACATATTTTTATATTAGAAGTCAAAGGAAACTATATCTTCAGAGGTTAAAGAACACTTATTACACAAACTTATAATTGTTGGTCATTATGGAATTATCCTCCCAGTGAATTTCAATTCAAAAGTAGTTTCTTATAGTGCTTACAAACCATTTTTTACTTTTAAATCCTGAAAACTCATGTGCAGATTGTTTTTGAAGAAAACAGGTTGTTATCTGTAGTTTTAGCCCTAATCCACCTCCTGTCAATTTGAAAGAGTATTATGGGGTCTAATCCTAATTCAATGAATAAGCTCAGACAGTACACGCAAGGGCAAACACATTGCCTTTATATTGGCTTCAGCTGGGAAAACACCCCTCTTTTTCTTCTTAAGGTGCTCTTGCCCTCCTCAAATACAGCAGATAAGATCTGGAATGGGGTTTAGGGCATTATTTATAGAAGAAGGACAAAAAAGATTGTGTTAGACTTCCATGACTACTACCCTGAGAACTTGAGAGACTAGGGTACCAAAAATGGCACTCATGACTGTGTAACAATAGGACTTTTACTCCTACAAAGCAAAATTATTTGTTTGTAAAAGAAAGAGAGAAATATTTTAATGAAGTCTCTACGGTTAAGTGCTCTTTTTTTATGGTGCCACTTGGCCTTTGGCAAGAGCTACCCTGTAGTCCTAATGCATTTCTTGCATAACAGCTCAGCTTAGTAGAAAGAGCTAGATATAATGCAGTACATGACCTCCACAGATTCATCCCTTTTATGGGAATAGAATAAAATAAGTATCAATGTAATTACAGCTGACATGTCTAAAAGATTTCTGGAAGCACGACAGAGTTTATTACACTTGTTGATTTACGTCACATTCTGATTTATTTTTCAAGTAATATTTTATATAGGTTTATAAACTACTTAAGGTGGAGGGGTTTTTTTAAGGATTAAGTAAATCTGCTCAATCCCTTATCTACAAGCTAAAATGCATCAATTACTTGGACTGTCGCAAAGTTTTGATTGTCTTTAGTGTTTCTCCAGCACTATTTAGGGCTTAGTCTTCTTACTGCAGCAAACATTTGTACTAACAGGAATTTGGCACCACTACGTCATATCTACATTTGATGAACTCTGTTTTTCAGAAAATGTATCCCCACTGACTGCTTTTGTTTGATTGCTTATTTTTAATAGTTATTATAAGTATAATTATTAGAAGTATAGAATGGATGCAGATGAGCTGAGTCACTGTCTTAGAGTCACCACACCCTAAAATGTGGTCCATATTGTACACTGGAGGTCACATGCCATCCTTTCCTCAGAGCAGAAGCATTGCCCCTCTTCCTGTGGGATAACAGCAGCATACCGAGTAGCAAGTATGCTAGACATACAGACATTGGGTTGTATTTCTCTTCTGCCCACCCTGTGAGCTGATGGGATGAAATCCAGCCCTGGTCTGGGGTCTATGCCAGCAGAGCATTGAGCTAAAGCTGATAAATCTCCTGGAAAGGTGACCAACAGATCTGCATGATTACCTCACCTAACCTTCACAGCACTGAATCACTGACCAGGAAGACCACATGCATGGCTGTCCTCACAGACACATGTATAATAATTCCTGAGGAACAGGAACCATGTTCCTGGGCAACTCTTTCTTCTTTTCCCTCAGGCCCTTTGTTCTTCACTCTCCCTGTGAGGTTATTCTCATGTTACACATATGGTGACACACATGTGAAGACAGGATCCCAAAGCCTTTAAGCTATGACCCTACAAAATTTGAGTTTGAATGATTGGACAGTAGTTCTGATAACTGGGAGAATCAGAGATTACCAGATGGATTAACCTTTTTAGGCTGGAGAAAGAAGGGGAAAAAGCAGAAGTAGCATAATATAAAATCAGAAGGAAAAAATACTGCTCAGCTCTGTTCTAAATTATTGGCACAGATGGAAATTGCTGCTTTACTCCCCAAGAAGCTTCTATTAATTTGGTCTTTTATTTTCTTTCCTATGAGAGTTGACCTCCTGTAGACTTTTTCTCCATTCCTTTCCACTCTTTCTGTAAAGGAACAGGCCAGTGATATACCTGCATGCCTACTTATTAAAGACATAATGTTGGTAATAGAACATAGAGATCTTCTGGCTCCTAAAGCAAATGCATCTAGTGGTTAATACTGATGAGCACATTAAAGAAAGAAAGGCCTGGATAGAGGGCTTGAATTGCTGTCTGACATATGAGCCTGTAATAGCACAGTTTTGAGTAAAAAGAATGAAAATCTCTCCTAATATTTACAACCAAAATTTGCTCTACTCTGAAAGCAAGGAAAATTATTTTAGTGGTTTTGTAGCTGTCTAAAACCTAGAACTGATATATCCTCTTCAGCACAAGTAACTGAAATCTCACATTCTAAAATTTAACAGCAGGACAAAAGATGATCTAAAATGCACCAGAGAAAAGCCAGAAAATATTACAGAAGTCACAGTAAAAGGATCACATGACTAAACAGTCTCAGATGCTTGAATAATTATAGTCTTTCTCTGAAAACTTTTATTAGTTCAGTTTTTGTAGCGCTAGAAGGAATCCTAAGCACGGAACTTAAAAAGACAATAATTATCTGTCCCACTGCTGTGCATTCTGGCTGTGGTAGTGGAGCAGATCCATGTTCTTCCCATGAGAAGGATGTTTGCAATTGCAGCTGGGGGTGAAAGCAGCATTCTGAAAAGAGAGATAGAGCATCAAGGAGAACCTCTGGTCTGGTACCAGGTGAAGTTAAGTGGGATACAAGAGACGGGTACAATTGTGAGAGCAGATTATTCTGTTCTCTCATTTATATTCTGTAAAGGCATGGGAGGTCTCTCGCAGAAGACAAATTAATACAAACTATGCTAATTACCTCATTAAGTAATGTGCCTTATTATCAAAAGAAATGGCATTACCATCATTGGTTGGGTCTCCTCTGCAATCAGATATAGGTTGTGAGCCAGATCACAAGCATCAGACACTTAGAGCTGAGAGCAGATACTCATAAAAAAGCCCTCTAGAATAAGTGCAACTGTAGTTGCAAGTGATGAGGTTAGCATCCATTCCTCATCATCACTCATCAGAAGTTATGCTGCACTTGAAAATATTACTTTTGAAAAAAATTACTCTTGAAAAAAATTGAATATCTCTGATTTTTAGTGTGTTACACCTCTGGGCTATAAGTCAGTTTAAGAGTCCTTGCAATCATGAGACACCAAGTCCTATCTCCCACAGGAGAGCAGCAGTCACTTCTGGAGATAAGTGTGCACAACATGGCGCAACATCCACAGTGACATGCAGTCAAGACTGTCACTCCTCTGCCTCTGTACCATGTAACAGGTCAAGGCCAACAGATCATTTCTTCACCTATTCCCTAGACAAACCACTTCTGTACAGAGACAAAAATCAGTGGGACATCCAGGGGGCAATTTTCAGACATTTCATGGAGAAGCAGTGCTTTGAGGTGTATAGTCTGTTTGCACCAGGACCGCAGCACTGCCTTTCTTCTCCCAGAATTCCTGCTCCAGCCCCAAAGTTGTGTCATTATAATGTGGGAACAAACAAGAAAGTACCTACAATAAGAAAGTCAAGGAGAAAAGGAAGCAAATCAGTGCTCAACACACTGAAAACAACAAGCCTGACAGCAGAAAAGGACAGAAGACTTGCTATATAAAGGTCTCTAGAAAGTGATTTATACTCAGCAAGAAGCAAAACTAATTGAAAATGCATAAAAAGGAGTGAGTTTGGCAGTCCTCATTAAACTGTGTCTGTTATTGTAGAGATAAAAGAAACACAGTTTGAACCAAAAGGTTGAGTAGAAATTTAAAATCCAAGGACAAAATTTTCAGCGAACAGCACAAGCAAAATTAAGCATGAGAACTGCCAGGTATTGGTTAGAGTTCTCGAAGGGTTTTGACATACAGAAAGATAAATAAATCAAATATAGATATATTTGAAGTGGAGACAGTTAAATATTGGTAGATTATTTTTGATGCTGTTGTGGACCTTGAGGTCAAGCTGGAGGGAGTAGCTCAGGAAATAATCTTTCAGCTATGGCCAGAGTGCTGGTCAGGAGGAGCTTTACTTGTTTACATTAAGGGGTCCAAAAACACAGTCTGCAGAGACAAGATAAATGATCTGCAGTATATTACTTTTATAGTGTTCTCAATTAACAATGTGATCCTAAAGGTTCACAGTAGTTCAAAGCAAGCTGTTTTGTGGTTCAAAATGTTCAGGAATCACTGATTTGGGGAATTCACTGCTCAGTGGATAAGCAGAAGGAGCCCTCATTTGCAAAACAGGAATCTCTACTGAAAAAACAACTATTACAGTGCTTTCAGGCTGATGTCTGACACACCACAGCATTTCTTTAAGCATGACACACAAACTTTGGAAAGGGAAAGAATTACATGGAGGCATAATATTAATGGTTCAGAAAGTCTTGTGTCACAACCCTGAGCACTGCAGTATCTAATTACTAGGCATAACGATTTGCAGACAGGCTGTGCCAAATAATAACAAGAGAATTAGACACCTAAAAATGGAGTTTGCCCTCTGTGGAAGGTCAGTGTAAGCTAATTGTTGGGAAAAAAAGCCAAAGTAGTGCTGTGAGACTGAATTCCTAGTCCATCACAGAATCTGGATCCATGCTGCAAGGAGGGCTACGTCCTGCAGGAATATATACTGAGCCACCATCTTAAGTAAAACAGGTTTGTCTTTCAAAACTTGAAGAAGGGAGGGGATAGAATATGGCTTTCCTTCCAAAAGGCAGGGAAGTAGTGCAGGTGCTCCCTCTGAGTTCCAGCCTTGGTGTTCCTTGCAGTCAAACCAACCTGGTGAGAGCTGGGATCAAAAAGACTTTGTGCATGAGGGATTTGACCTTCCATGAAAGCTCTGGTCTCCAAAAGCCCTACTCACTGTTGATGGGTAAAGTATTTTCTATGTGTTACAATTCAAAAATTAAAATTAATTAGTAAAAAGAATTAAAAGACTTCTTATAACTATGGCTTGATTATTCACTTAAAACAGGCTTGGCTTGCTGAATATTTAAGCATTTTATGAAGCACAGGCTGCACAGGAAGAGGTTGAGAAAATCCCTTTCTAGCATTCCCTATAGCATGATTCCTTGGCATGTAGGGAATATATACTCATATCACTCTGGGAAAAAAAGTCTCATGCAACGTTCCAAAATCCTTGTCTTTACCATTAGGCATCTGGCAAATTTTCTACAAAGCTTCAGACTTTTTAATGAACACTGAAATTTTACAAAATTGGCATTTAAAAATGTGATGTAAAGGACATATAGTGATGCAGAAGCTCCATTTCTGAGCAATCCATGAGAATATTCAAAGATTATCAGTGATCTCTGAAAAGTTAGATTTTTTTAAAGGCTCTTACACAAACTTTTTAGATGTTGTATGCAAGAGAGAGGGAGACATTTCTTAAAAATTGAGAAAACACGTGAAAAAAATTATTTCTTTGCTACCTGTGAAAAGAATGGTACTAGTCAGCATTATGAAGCTTTATGCCTGAACAACTGAGAGGATTGCTAGTGAAATACAGAATCTCTCAGTCATGGGACATGAATTCAAATAGGAATGGGGTTAGTAGTGACAGAAAGTCATTACTGTGTCATTGCAGTGTGATAATGTTCAGAGATTCATTGGTGGCTTGAGTCCAATTACTAGCACACGAGAGGTCACATTACAAAACGCACTATCAAAACTGGCAGAGGCAGGCAGACCCATTTCTACTCTTTATAACATGCTGCTACATTTCCACATCCAAAGTTATCCATTCAAATTCGCGTCAAGACTCAGAGCTGGTTTGGTTAAGCAGTCAAACTGCACACTGCACAATCTGATGACGAGAGGATGTCAGTCTCCAAAATCATTGATTCAATAATTCAATTTGTAGTTGCAGTAGTTGCAAATTTCCCTATTTAAAGCTTTTACAGCCTGCAGAGGCAGTGCCTGGCAGCTGGAAGGGTGAGGGTTAAGCTGTCCCTGGGTAGAGCAGCTCACACAGGCTCTTGGTTTCTTTGCAAGAAAGGGGATATAACTATACTCAACTGAAACTGATTACTCTGCCAGGCAATAGGATCACCTCCTTATTTCAAGGTTTGGGGTGATTTAACACTGATGGAAAGCTGAGTTGTGAGGAGCTTTGACTGAACTCAGAAGAGGCTTTTGCTTTGCTAGACTTGAAGTACATGAGTTGTTTCATTTCTCCTGGACTTACCTGAGCAAGTTCAGAAATCTCTGAAAATTGGAAAAGAGCAAAAAAGATAATTAGACCAAGAGAAAAAAAAGGAAATAGTTCATTGCAGCTAGCAGCTTCCACTGATGTGTTTTCTCAAATATATTCTAAATAAAAGGCACAAAAAATGTCATGAAAGAGGAAAGAGATGAATTTCAGAGGCAAAATAACAACAGATGTTCTCAGAAAAATTATTCTCCTGACTACTAGCTGGAAAGGGACACTAAGACACTGGACTGTGAGAAATCTTCTAGTGCACAAAAGATTTACAAAATAATTATTTTTATTTTAAAGGAAAATTTCTTAGTCTTATCTAAGTGTGTATTTATATATACGTATAATATATATATGTGTTTTTGTATAAAAATATATGAGTACTTTTTACACTTGGTTGAACAGATTTAGAGTAGGCATTAGAGAAAAATTAAGTGAAGTATTCAATATTTGGCAGAGATCCTTAGAGACTTAGGCCAGTAGCAGTGTCACACTGACAAAAGCTATTTCATGTTTTTCTGCTCTGCCTGAAGGAATGTAAAAATTATACAGGTCCATTGGTGGTTGTGTTGGCAAGCAAAAAATTAGCTTGGCATAGCAAGCAAAAAATTAGCTTTGGCCAGCACTGAACATAATACAATAGCCTATTTTCAAGTGAGGTGAAAATATGTGAAGTGAAACAAGTAATAAATAGAAAATTGGGAGGAAATAATTCTGTTTATTATTTTAAGAACATTTTTGAAATATTTCTAATATCAGTGTTTTGACATATTAAACTCCAGTGTTCTCTAATTGGACTATATATGTGGAAGAAGAATCAGGAAGTTTTTAAGTTGGAAAGTGTGCCAATGAGTGAAAGCAAACCTGTACTGCAATCTGGGAACTTTACAGAATCACAGAATCATCAAGGCTGGAAGAGACCTTCAAGATCAGCTAGTTCAATTGTCAACCTGGCACCACCATAACCACCCATAAACTATATCCCAAAATGCCACATCTTGAACACTTCCAGAAATGGTGACTCCACCACCCTCCTGGGCAACTTATTCCAATGCCTAACCACTCTTTCAGTGATTTTTTTTTCTAATATCTAGTCTAAATTTCTCCTGATGAGACATGAGGCCATTTCCTCTCATCCTTTCCCTTGAGACATGACAGAAGAGACTGAGCCCCATCTTGCTACAGCCTTCTTTCAGGTAGTTGTAGAGAGCAATGAGGTCCCCTCTGAGCCTCTTCTCCAGACTAAACAACCCCAGCTCCCTCAACCACTCCTCCTAAGAAGTGTGCTGTAGCCCCTTCACCAGCTTCCTTGCCCTTCTCTGGACATGCTCCAGCACTTTAATATCCTTTTTGAAGTGAGTGGTCCAAAGCTGGAACAGTACTTGAGGTACAGCTTCACCAGTGCCAAATACAGAGGGACAATCAATTCCCTAGTCCTGCTGGCCACACTATTTCTGATACAAGCCAGGATGCCATGGGGCATGGTATCACATTGGCACACTGCTGGCTCATGTTCAGCCAGCTGTCAACCAGTAACTGTAAGTCCCTTTCTGCTGGGATGCTTCCCCAGTCCTGTAGCGCTGCATAGGGTTGTTGCAACTCAAGTGCAGGACCCAGCACTTCACCTTGTTGAACCTCACAATATTTTCCTCACCCCATTGATCCAGTCTGTCAAGGTCCCTCTGCAGAACCTTCCTACCCTCCAGCAGATCAACACTCCCACCCAACTTGGTGTTGTCTGTGAAATTACTGAGAGTGCCCTTGATCCCCTCATCCTGATAATCGATAAAGTTAAACAGGACTGGTCCCAGTACTGAGCCCTGAGGAACACCACTAGTGACCAGCCACCAGCTGGATGTAACTCCATTTACCACCATGCTCTGGGCCCAGCCATTCAGCCAGTTTTTCACCCAACCAAGAGTGCAGCTGTCCAAGCTGTGAGCTGCCAGTTTGTCCCAAAGAATGTTATTGGAGATGGTGTCAAATGCTTTACTGAAGTCTAGATAGATAATATCCACAGCCTTTCACTCATCTACTAAGCAAGTCACTTTGTCATAGAAGGAGATCAGGTTGGTCAAGCAGAACCTGACTTTCATAAGGCTGTTGGCTGTCCTGTACATGCTGTGTGATGGCACTCAAGATGATCTGCTCCATGACCTTCCCCAGTACCAAAGTCAGGCTGACTGGCCTGTAGTTCCTGGGTTGTCCTTCCAACCAGTCTCTTAGATGGGCATCACATTTGCTAATTTCCAGTCAACTGGGACCTCTCTAGTTAAGCAAGACTGATGGTAAATGATTGAAAGTGGCTTGGTGAGATTTTTTTACCACCAGCTCCCTCATTGCTCTCAGTTGCATCCCATCTGGGCTCATAGACTTGTAGGTGTCTAATTGGCATAGCAGGTCATGAACCATTTCCACCTGGATTATGGAGGCTTCACTCAGCTCCCCATCACTAACTTCCAGTACTGGGAGCCAGGTATCCTGAAGACAACTGGTTTTGGTATTAAAGACCAAGGCAAAGAAGGCATTAAGTACCTCAGCCTTTCCTCACTTCCTGACGCTGTGCTACCTCTGCATCCTTAGCCCTCCTTTTGCTGTCAATGTATTTATAGAAACTTTCTTTGTTGTCTTTAACTGCAGTGACTAAATTAAGTTCCAGTTTGACTTTGGTCCTTCTAATTTTCTCCCTACATAACCTCATAACATGATTGTAGTCACCCCAAGTTACCTGCCCCTCCTTCCGGAGGTGATACACTCTCTTTTTTTCTAGCCTAAGGGCTCTGTTTAACCAGGGTGTTCTTTTTCCCCACCTCTTATCTTAAGGCACATGGGGACAGCTTGCTCCTGTATCTTTTAGATTTCTTTCTTAAAGCATGTCCAGCCTTCCTGGACTCCTTTCCCCTTCAGGACAAAATCCCAAGGGACTCTGTCAATCAATCTCCTAAATAGGTCTGCCCCCTGAAAGTCCAAGGTGGTCGTTCAGTGGGCTCCTCTCCTCACTTCATCCAGAACTGAAAACTTTATCATTTTGTGGTCACTGTGCCTAAGCTGGCCATCTACCACCACATCACCCACTAGTCCTTCACTAGTCCTTCTCTGTTCACAAACAGGTCTAGTGGGGAACCTTCCCTAGTTGACTCACTCTCCACCTGTGTGAGGAAGTTATCTTCAACGCAATCCAGGAACCTCCTGGACTGTTTCCTCTCTGTTCTGTTTTATTTCCAGCAGACATCTGGCAAGTTGAAGTCTCCCACGATTACAAGTGTTGGTGATTTTGAGACTTCTGCCAGCCTCCTGTAGAATGTATCATCTGCCTGTTCATCCTGGCAAGGTGTTCTGCAATAAATTTGTACATCCACCCTGCTGATCCTCTGCCTGATCTTTACCCACAGGCACTCAACCTTGTCATCATCACCATCGTTATTAATTTCAATACAATCAAAACAATCCCTAATGTACAGTACTACCCCACCACCTCTCCTACTTTGCATATCGCTTCTAAAGAGCATATAACCATCCATTGCAGCACTCTACTTGTGACAGTCATCCCACCACATTTCTGTGACAGCAACTACATCATAGCTTTCCTGCTGCACGATGGCTTCCAACTCCTCCTCTTTGTTTCCCATACTGTGTGCAAGTATAAGCGCACCTGGTAGTATAGGTGTAGGTGCAATTCAACTGGTATTTCACCTCCAACATAGGCATGCAGTCCCTAGGCTCATCTCTAGTGAGCCTGTCTGTATCCCCTTCAAACCTAATTTAAAGCTCTCTCAATCAGCCCTGACAGCTATGGGCCATAATCCTTTTTCCCCTCTGCAGCAGGTGGACCCCATCTGTTCTCAGCAGGCCTGGTGCCACGTAAACTACCCCATGGTCAAAAAAACCAAAATTCCACCTATGGCACCAGAGTTCTAAGCTGGAAATTGGGCTAGTTTGAGGAACACCACTAAGAAAATCAGGCTAGTTTTCATGTTCCTTTCAGTATGTCCCTCTTGTACAGAAGGAACTGAGGAGAAGCTGTACACATACTTCTTTCACCAAGTGCCCCAGTGTCCTGAAGTTCCTTTTGATTGCAGTAGAACTCCTTTCTTCAGTCTCACCACTACTGGCCATAGAGGGAAATAGTCAGAGAGAGTCATACCAGATCAGAGAGTTTCCTAATAATATCCCTTACCTAGGCCCCAAGGCAGCAGACTTCCGTGTGGGATGGGTCCTGTTAAAAGAAAAAAAAAAAAAGCAGAAGGAGTTCCAAATTTGCTGGGAATCATTCCTAGAACTTGACCTGCCCATTAGAGTGCTGAACAGCATGAAAGCCTGCAGTGGCTAAAACCTCTTGTCAGTCAGAGTTTTACTTGAACATGGGAGCAGGTAAATTTGATTCCCAAGAGAAATCAGCTCACGGATCTCAGTGCTGTGCCCAGTAGCTGTCACAAAAAAAGGCATGGCTGTCCTTGCAAACTTTCACAGTGCTTTTCTAGTGTTAATGTAATTTATACTTGGAGCAGTTTTATCTGATGGCTAATATATACTCAAGAGGAATTTAGGAATGGGTTGGCAGATCAATGCTTTGTTTGGACTTTGCCGCTATTTAGCATAAGTATTGCAACTAAAAGAAAGTCTGTAGGAGAAATTAGTTACATAAAATTTTCAGCAATATTTCTGGGATGAACACTGGACCCAGAATATGCCTAATCACATCACTAATAGGAAAATTCTCACCTCTACTGGAACAAGGTGGCACATCAAAACGTACCCCTGGACTGCAGAAAGTACATTGGAATCTGCACCAAAATTTGTGCTTCACAGCTCAATCCTAATTTTAGTCATGATGCTGAAAAATTTTACCAAATACTGTGTTCCTAGAAGGATGCAAAATTATCTGAGTTTGTCATCTTCCACAGGCTCATGAGGTGTCTGAGGGAACAGAGAGTGTCAATGAACCAAGACTGGGTGGGGTGATATTTAGCAGTTTCCTTTGGAATCATTTCCCAGGAAGGATGTCTCAAACTCTAGTCCATCCTGCTGGGAATCAATGGAGCTGGCAACAAGACTCTCTTTAAAGCCAGCCTTGGTGTAGTCAGTAAATGTCACATTGCTCTCATTTACCACTGGTACTGTGGAGCCTTTATTCAGTCATTGCTAAGCACCATGGCCAGACCTTCACTTGAAGGCATTACCTGTCTTTTACCCCTAACCTTTGATGTGAAGAGTAGCTGGAGATGATGGTACTTTTGAAGGTGGGGCTTTTTGTAGTCACGTGTTCATGTTGCTTCCAGTTAATGCCTCAAGCAGGAACTGCTGGAAATTCTTTATACTTTATTGTATGGCTATCAATTTATTTAAAACACTGAGTGTTTGAGATTGGTGTGCATGCATTCTGGTTCATATTTGTCCATTTCTCCATGAGATATAAAACACTGTATCTTAACATTATATTGCTTTTTAGTCCAGTTCTCCCAGGAAATGATTTTATGAAAGAACAAAGGGAAGGGAAAAACCAAAACCAATCTGGACTAAAACTTCATATCCATAGGACAAACAAAGATGCATTCCTTTTAAACTAAATATTGGTAAAAATCTAGGAGTGAATTTTCTTTCTCTGGTTAGCACAGGTACTGGGCAAGCTATGCCATTTCAACAATTATTTTGTACAAATTATGTCACTATAGTTATCAAAACCCCCATGCTGTGCCAGAAGCCCAGTAGCTTCTTTTCCTCAGTCAGTGATAGAGAACTGGGAAGCAAGGCGAATTTTATCAGCTCCCACCAGTAAAGATTTGGACAGAGAAATAACAAGGGTGAGAAATCACATATTAACATTGAGAATAACAATGGCTCACTGTTCAAGTTGGGACCAGAAGTATAAGCTATTCTGAACTAGTCCATACCTCCTCTTATAAAACCGTGTGCAGTTCTGGTCTTGTTTTCCTGTAAACAGTGTAAAAAATTAGAGGAGAGTCAAAAAAGGGCAAAAGGTATGATCAAATATGGGGAGCAGATTCTGTATGAACATAGTAGGACTTGTCATCCTAGGAAAGAGATAAGGTAAATAAGTATGAAAACAAAAGAGGCAGGAGGAGGGTGGCTAGAGAACACTTGCCAGATGTTTTTTTGAATGTAAGAACCCAAGACAGAACAGTCAAAAGAACACTGACCAAGGAACTACCAAATCATGTTGTGAATGCCAGAAATATGCACGGATTTAAGAGGTCAAAATAAAGCCCAAGGAAGTGCAACCAACTAAGGATCACTAACAAAAGAAAAATTACAGTTCTAGTACTTCAGTTATTTGTAAGTGGTTGAAGGATGGAAGACCATTCAATGATATTATCATGTATATTTAGCCTATTCTTTTTCCTTATGTGTTTGTTTGCTTCAGACTAAATTTTGGAGACTGAAAATTAGGCTAGGTGAACCTTAGGTCTGAACTATTACTGGCATTCTTTAGTTCATTTGGAAGCCGTGAGAGAGCTGATCAGTTCTTCCTATGTATGTGTGGGTGCATGCACTGACAAAAGAACTGTTGGAAAAGTAGGTCCTAAAAAATATAAGTCATTGATTTTTAGAAGCAAAGACCTTGGAATATTTTCTCTTTGTGAAGTAAGTCAGAGTTACAGGAGCAAAGATCAAATTGTCTTTTTTTTTTTCTATGAGTTACTTTTGGCTTCACATATAGTAGAATGAAAAAAAATAGTACATCTGCATCAGGCCCCAGAAAATGCAAGTGACAGTGGAAAAGTATATTCTTCCTGTAACCATTTGTACCATCCTAGGAAATATCATCCAGCCAAGCATTTATTCTCTGCTCATCACCATGTATCTTAAAGAATTAACAACAGTAATACAACAAAGGAATAACTTAGTTCACTGTTAATTAGATATCATATTCTTAAGAGTAAAGATGATTTTAAGAAATTAAGTCATTTTTACTTACCTCTGAGTCATTCTTTCAACTCTAACCCTGTCTCATTTCACATTCACATACAATCGTGTTTAAAAAAAAAATTAGCTCCTAAACAGCAACTTAGATACTTCTCAAGTTGTAAATGTACAGGCTGAATCCTTAAGGCAACACAGTTGAAATGCTTATTTAGAAATTCCACTTAGAATTATTACCAGTAGCAATTTATATTATCTGTTGTTGGATGTAATGTTGAAATAAATGACTAATTAGTGTCAACTTTCCAGCATTTAGTTACCAAGCAGCTTGGAGGCTCTAGGGAACAGCTTTATGACAATTTACAGAACTCTCCTTAGACAAGGACCCCATTTAGCAATTGTCAGATGTAATTTGATGTGTCTATACTATTGCTTTATGCATAGCACTTCTTTTTCTACTCTCAGAATGGTTAGTTTCTATTCTTCACTGATGGTCTTTTCTTAAGCGGTCTCAAAGTTGAAGTGGTTAACTAATATTTGCTCCCTTGCATCATATCTGCTTAGTCCCAAAGCCAGTCTACTTGTGAAGGGAGTTAATTGAGATTGGTTTATTCACATGCCCATGAGAGCACAAAGGCAGAGCTCAGCCAGTCACTCCTCCTTTGTGGAGTGTGTGGCAGTCTAGCTGATGAATTTTACTGCTGACATACAGCCCTCCATCCACTGAACTAAGCATTAAATCCCACCAAATAACATGACAGACCTCTCACCAGGTAAGCATCTACATCACAAAAATGGAAGCACAATTCTGTGGTGCTCTATAATGAGCCATGACATCTACATCACTTTAAACAACAACAAAAAAAAGGAATCCAAAGGGGTTTGGAAGCACAAGCTTCTTCTGCAGAGATCTTCTGCACTGATTGTCACAGTGTCAGTGTCATATTTAGGCAGGACAAGACCCAGGCACTGGCAGGGCCATGTAGAGTGAGGGCACCTGCACTTGCCACGGAAGCCTGGTACTGCATGAAGAGTTGGGCAAAGCTCCCTTTGATTGCAAACTCTAAAAAAGGCACATTTTCACCTGTGACTGTAGATGATGGCCAGTGCCTTGTAGAACCACATTATTTAGGGAACACTAAGAGAGGCAGATTGCAAGTTTTACATCAAGAACAGTTTTTCTGCTATGTTGCTTTTCTTATTCATAAAAAGTGTTGGATCCATTCAGAAACATTCTCTTTTTCCTAAAAACAAACATGCTCATTTTTGCTTCTGAAATCTGGGAAAAAACACAAACCAAAATGCCGTCTTAGTAGCATGTCTGTGACTGTAATGCAGCTGTTGGGAGTCAGCTGAACTCTATCTCTGGTAGTTTAAACAGCCCCCATGCAGTATAAATTAGACGTTGTACTTCTGAGATGCTTTGCCCAGGATCAGGTAGGATATTAGCTTTTCATGATGACAACAAAAGATATTTTTACCTCTTTGAATTTAATATTTTATGGTAAACAAGAACAGAGGGAATTTGATTATCTAGATCTTGATCTTGACTGCAAGAAGCTGGGAGTGTCTCCTTGGTCAAGCCTTTAACTTTTCCATGCAAAAGTTCCTGTATTTTGACCTCAAAGTCCAGCTGTGCAAATCTGTTTAGGCTTCTTGGGTGAAATCCTTGGTGCACATAGAAACAAAACAAAACAAAACAAGCAAAAGAAAACCCTGAATCACCCTGACTTTTATTAGAAATTTTGTATTTCAGAAACTGCTAACCTAGCCAGGTGCAGGGGCACTAGTTTAATTCTCTTGCACTGCAGGCTGGAAAGCCCAGGGAGTACTGCCACTTTTTAGAAGCAGATGTGGTTTTCATCATTCATGAATGATTGTTCTGGCCAACGCTTGGAGGAACATTTGTGGACCCAGAGGGGACCATGTCCATCACCACCGAGCAGAAGAGAGGGTTATTGCAGCAGAGGGCCCTTCATAGCAGTAAAACCAGCCAGGAAGATTATATGCAATTCCATGCAGAATCTCCCTAGGCTGGAATAAAATTTGAAGTAATCTATGTAATGTGGTTCCGCACCTCACACTACCAGCAATATTTTGCATTATTAGAAATTGCTCTTCCAAAATCATTAGGCTATTTTCAGACCTGGCCAAAACCAGAACCATAAGGCTGCAGATTCATAATAATTATTGTTAGTGTCAGGAAGGATGGGAATTGCTTTTTCTGCCTTCTCCCCTATGCTGGGATGTAAGCATGTGCCCAAGTGGGTGGGTGGCTGGCTGCCTAAATTCATGGGCTGATGAGCAGCTGTATAATCTTCTCTGAGAGTCTCACCAGAGAAGCCTCTCGGGCTTCTCCTGGAGAAGAGGAAAGAGCCATTAGCTGAGACAGGAGATAAGAGGGAAGATGCATCATCATCCCACCCAGGTGGGTAAAGCACCAACCCTGGCCAGAGCAAGCAAGCAGCTGGAGGGTGGGAAGATAGTCCTTGCCCTGGAAAGGCAGGGCACCATTCTCTTAATCAACTCCAGTGCAAAAAACTTGATCTCTGCCTGGATGACCTGCTAAATATACTGGGAAACGTGATTTGTCTCCCGCACATGAAAAAAAATGAGCCATGCTGGCTTCTACAAAGATTGTTTAGTTTCCATGGATCTTGTACTATTTTCATTGTTCTTTGGTCATAAATTCCCTTGCTTTTAAAATAAATATTGCCAAGTTAATTTTAACAACTTTTCATTTATTTTACAACCATTATTTTCTGACGTTTTACATGTTTGAAAAGCAAAAATGTTACTAGCTTTTCTTTTCAGCAAATAATATGGGAGCAGACAACAGACCTCAATCAATGTAATAATTCTTTAAAGAATGTAAATTAATTCGAAGGAGGTGGGAAAGGGCACATGTATCTGTAACACGCATTTTAAAATGTTTCTGCATTTGCATTTGTTTTTAATGGCGTTTACGCCCTCTAGTGTCAGAAAAGTCTACCACAGACAGGGTTTTTTTTAATCCTGACAGTTTTTTTCTTTTTATGTATCTGTCAGTATCAGCCTAGACTATTTGAGCTTTGTGAAAATGCAAATCCCGGATTTATTCCCGCTACATATATCCTACAATTTCACAGTTTTGATATAGAGGTCACCTGGGGGGTTTCAACCAAAAGTGAGCTATTCCATGTATTAATTTCTGATGTAACACACACAAAAATATTGCTAAATTACAATTTCTGACGTTCATTATTTTAACCTCCACAATACACTTATTTTTCACTTGGAAAAAAAAATTGCTTCTGTGTCCAAACAAAGAAACAGAAGTTAAAAAAGCAGAATTGTCCCTCTCATTTGTTAAGATCATTAAAGACAATACCTTCTCTTCTCACATCAAGAAAAAATGGCCAAAAAGTATGATTTATTTCAGTTATACTTAAGACCTTTGACTTATGAAATATTGCCACTTAGAGCTATCAAAAACTGGTTTTCTTTAGATTCAGGAATAAGATTAATAGCTGACGATGCCACAAATACAGCCTGTGTTGTCTGAGATTTCTTGAATTATGGGTATGCAACATTGGATATATTCCACTCACCAGTAAGGAAATCAGTATTGCTTTGGCAAGTCAATGTCCATGGGTAGGCTCTGACACGGCAATGCTGAGATTACAGAGAGAGCTTTTGTAAACCCAAATACATTCATGTTTCCCAAGCTCCTGCAACAGCTCAGTTTTCTGTGTGATTTGAGCTGCATTTTGTGCCCCCCAATCTGTCATGCAAAGCGCTACATCACACCCGTTTTACTCACATCAATACTCTGAAAGATCCAGTATTTGCAAAATGAAGGAATCCACTGGCTTGATGTCTTGTCATGCAGTAAGGAGTCAACTGTGCAAAAGTAGTCTGTCACCTGTTGAATACAAACAACTGAGACAAACATACATGCTTTTAAATCTACCCATCCAATCCATCCATCTCTCCCTGTATGATGTCATTTAGCGAACAAATACCTGTGGACTGAAAGCAATAGCACATCTGGCCTGTCTGGACTACATCTAGTGAAACCTAGGCATTAGCTTGATCATGTTGTTTCTGACTTGTGATTTGATAAAACTTGATTGACAGATCTAGTTTGCCATAGCCTATTCCCTTCCCTTTTTGGCTACTGAAGTAGAATGCACCTGACTGAGATCAGGGATCAGTATGACATCTCTTTTTCTTTACTAATCCAGTACATAAAATAGTGGGATGACACTTTTGACATTACAAAATTAGATTGTCAGTACAAATAAATGCCCAAAGACTGGCTTGAGCTTTGGCCACAATAATAGACATACGTGGAACAGACTATATGCAAAGCTAAGAAAAGACTGCAACTAGGAAAAAAAGCAAATAAAGGAGAATGTGCTTGCAGTTCCAGCCTGAAGAGCAGTGAGACAAGCAGAATAGCACTAGATAAAACCTTGAAATAGTTCCCTTTTGAAAAGGGTGTCTGTGAAAATTGCTTAATAAGATTCCACATTTGTTGTGTCTCTATGACTGAAGAAATCAGATTTTCTGCAGAATGTAGAATTTATTAAGAGATCAAGTATAATTTTTCCTCTTTGAAATAAAAGCACCCCAAAGCTTCCCTGCCATCTCAAAATGTAGTTACATATTTTTTTTAGTTTAGACTTTCCAAGGAATAAAGCAATTGCAGTTGGGGTAAAGAAAGGAATTTTCCCTTAATTTTTTATTATCCACTTCCATTGGTGGTGTTCAGTGATATATGAGGTATAACTAAAGGTAATGTTTAATGCAGGATGAGGAACTTCATTAACAATTCTGATCATGCCTACAGTAGACTAAAATCTGTATCACTGTCCCAGAGGAGAGCAAGGCCAACTAGGGTAAATGAAGCAACAACTCTGTTTTGTCACAAAAGTAAGCAAATATGTTTCTCACCCTGTGCAGAAAGGCTAATTTCTTTGAAGTAATTTTTTCTGACCATAATTTTATTTAAACATCTCCAACACAGTGGTTAGCAACAGGAGAAAAACTAATTATGTAAGAACTATTAATGATGTGAAAGATATTATTAACACTGAACAATAGACAAGCAACATTACCTTTGGAAAATGTCACAGTATTAAACTTATGCAAGCTGAAATAGAAAAATAACCAAAAGCAAGTTATTTTAAAATAAGCAGTATATCCATCTGCCTGTAATTTTGTCTGGAAGGTGAGAAAATCATTGCAAAATACCTTCATGTCTCAAAAAATCCTGATTTTTTTATTTCACTCTGTAACACTGAAATGTTGTGAAAAGGCATCTGCTTATGTCAGTGGGTAAATCTACGCATAAACACTGAAATGCTAGAGATAGATCAGCTAATGGTTCCTGTCATAACTCCTTAAGCTTCAGTCTGCACTTGATTCATGTAATTACACCGTCACATTATCAACAGGATGAACTATATCCCTAAGCAACTTCAAACCAAATTAATTAGAGCCAGGAATGCCTTCTGTCCACAGCAGCCATCAGTGACAATGTGAGCTTATGGACGTTCAGCGATTTAGCATTTCAAGTGATAAGCATCTAAATATTTAGGAAGGTTTAGAAATCTCATGTAAGAGATCTAGTACTGGGGCATGTGTAAATTTTGCATTTCAAAATCTGGTTGTATCAGGTGTGTGTAAATATATTGCCTTTTACATAGCTTTCTGTTGACACAGTTTGATTCAATATAAGAAAATACTTGGATTGTATCAGTAAGAATGAAGTAAAACAGTAATGAATACTGTAAAGCAGAAAGGATTATCAGTGATTTGATCCTAACACTTCTCCCCAGAGCTCACCACCCTGGTCCCATGCCCACTGTTTTACCTCTCATTCTGCCTGAAAAAAAAATGGGGTTAGCTAGGTGTTGGGGATCCCATTTGTCAAAGAGACCTTGAAAGGTCATTTATCCACTTCCTGGCCCCAAAGGAAAAAACAGCTGGGCATGCATCACTCCTGATAGTTAGCTGTGGCTTTAGGAAGAGATAAGCATCAAGAATGGTTATGTTGTGAGGTGCAAATGTTGATGTGAAAGAAAGCATGACTCTCTTTCTAGTATTTTTCCAGTTTTATATATCTTATAATTAAGACCAGCTATATTACTAATTTAAAAGATGGATTCTATTAAATTATGTATTTTTTATCCAATCCTACATGTCACAAAATGAGAAGCTAATGGCATTCAAGCTCTGAGTGTATGGAGTTTATTGGCAGAAATATTAATGTATTTTTTTCCTGTGAATATTTTACACTTGGGCATGCTTGGTAAAGCAACTAAACATTTATTTTACACAACATAATCTATGTCAATAGTCTAAGACTTGGTCATCTATGTTACATCTGCCTGGATGACAACTTATTTGAATATTTATGTTAAACACTTTCCTCTTATCTTACAAAATGCAAACCATTCATCTTCACCTACAAGGCCATACATAACCTCCTTTTGACGTGAGCCGAGCTCTCATTGCTAGAAGGCATCCTCCAACCTCGTACAGATTCTCTGTCATCTGTTGTCCTTGCCCTTTTATCCTGTCCTTGTTATTAGGTGCAAAATTTGAACCATATGACCTGAAGACTCCCCTCTTCTTCTCTATTATTTTTCCAGTTCCTGCTGAACAGATTGTGTTTTCCAGATAGTATTTTCCAAACACTGTACCTCCTGCAGTTTGATTTCTTAACTTATCTTGTGTTAACAGCTTATTAATTCTTTGTAATAGGGAATGTGCTGTCTCCGTGCTCACAAACATACTAAACTCACAAGCTACAATCAATGTTGTAAAGTTAAAAAACAAATGGTACTTGAAAGTAATTTATCTCTTTATTAAACTCCGTATTATGTAATTACATACTTGTGCCGTACAGAATATGGCAAAATGCAAAGAGCTGATATCTGTTAATAAGCTGGCACTGGAGTGCCTTTATATACTTCACTAGCACTATGTTCTTTCCTGCTGGACAAAGCAATATCCTTTATATAAAAAAAGTTGGTAGCTCTAGTAATTCTGAGCACTGACAGGATTTGCAGTTAGAATTTGTTTGGTTGCTTGCTTGTAGCTTGGGTTTTTCATGTTTGCTTTCACCTAGACCATAGAAGGGACCTCTGGAGCTCAGCTGCTCCAGCTTCCCATGTCAACAACAGGAAGTTTGGGTCAGCCATACTTCTGTCTAGCCAAGTGTTGAAAATCTCCAAGGATAGAAAGTTCATGATCTGAGCAACCTGTTGCAAAAATGTGTCACCCTCCTAAATGAAAGTACTGTGTCAGCTTAAGTGAGACAACAGATTATTCAGTTTAGCATCTAATTTACCAAGTGGTCTCTCTAGGATCTTGTCAATGGAAAATGATGAGTTCTTCCAGCAAGCAGAGTAAGGACTGAATTTCAACACTGATTTTTTTTTCTTAGCAAGGTCATTCTATCTCCATCGCAATAGAGGCAGCCTGAAAAGACTACAGCAGGTAAAACATGTGATTTACCTGCCCACAGTTTGACAGACAGGAGACCCAAAACTAGCTTCAAATTAAAATTGTGTGTGCAGCAACAGTGGGCTTGCTGTATATGCATGCATATGTGTATAAAGTAATATTTATATGAAGCAAGTATTATTTGCATGATAATTAAAATCTATTGTGTGATTAATTCATCATGAAGTTCAATAATAGAAGAGATTTTGTCTGTACTAAGCATTTTGTTTTCTTTAACCCAGGTATGGTGACATGGTGCCAAAGACAATAGCTGGCAAGATTTTTGGTTCAATATGCTCCCTGAGTGGGGTTTTGGTCATTGCTCTGCCAGTTCCTGTAATTGTTTCCAACTTCAGCCGTATATATCACCAGAATCAACGAGCAGACAAGCGCAGGGCACAAAAGGTGAGCTTCTCACTTTTCCCCCATATGTTGTTAAGCAATAGATAAGATATGACTTTCTATATTCTGTGTGTCTTTATAGTGAGTATTTCTTAGCAAGACGACAACTTTATGTATGTGCTACATGCCTAGCCCATGTCCTAGATGCAAATGCTGTATTATTTTTAGTGAGGAAAAAAAAACAACACAAACCAAAATAGGATCATTAATCTTTTCTGTCAAAATGTACAGATCTATTATTGTGGTAATTCATTCTACTTGTTAAAATAGATCTAGTCTTTTCAGGCAATAGCTGCAGTCCCACCAACTGAAGATTCTTCTGTGTTTTTTTAGGCAGACTTTGTTTCTACCACAGTCTTCTGAGGAAAAAAAATAAAGAGTCCCAAACATAATAATGATTTCTAACGTCTCTGCTAACAGCTTGCTTCACGAATCTAGGTTCAGTTTAAGTCCCCGGTTCAGCCTCTGAGAGAATCTGCTTGTTGGGGAACTTGTCTCCTCAGCTCTACTTTGCTTAAAAAGCTTCAGATAAAGAGCTCAATCAGGAAAAAAGTCTGTTTCCAGCTTTCTTGATTTCCTGAGTCTCTCCCTAAAATATCCACTAGACCTACAAGAAGACTGTTTCCCTTACAGACCCATATGGTCAGGAGCCAGGAAGAAGTATTTACCAGGAGTGATGCAACCAAGCCTGGACAGTCACCTTCATCTCCACATCACTGCCACTGCACTAGTTCTGATCCACTTCTCCCAACCCTGTAATGCCAGGCAGCTCAGAAAAACTATTGTCACCTGAAGCCCTGGTGTGGGAGCCAAGACACCTTACCTTCTGCTCCTCTGCAGATGGCAGTCAGGCAGCTTTGGATGCCACATAGATTGCATGATTGCCAAGGCTGAGGTGTCATCACTTGGGCTTTTTGTGTTCCCATGGCTTCTCTTCAGAGATATGAGTCTCCAGTGATCCAGGGAGAGCAGGACCATTGCTGGCAGAAGTGTGCAGGCAGACTGTGGCTGGGAACTGCACATATAAACCAGGGAACACAGGCAGCTGCAGGCCGCACCTGCTTAATATCAACAGCACCAGGTTTAAATATACAAAATGTTTGTGTGTTTCTGGCCACCTTTTTGAGTGATTTCTTCATTAAAAAAAAGAAGTTAAATAAATGTGTGTAGTGATACCATTTTCAGCATATCCTAAAATCAGGAGAAACAGGTACATGTGCAAGAAAGTCATCGGCCCAGGCTGAAGATACATCACCCTTTAATGGCCACATCTTGGCAAAATGGCTGTAAAAGAAACCAGGCATATCACAGGAATGTCATACCTTTCTAGATATTTGATTTAAAATATAGGCTGCTTATCTATCTACTAAATCCACCCATCCTTTAGCATGCTATTTTGTCCCACAACCAAGTTCCAGCTGTCCATTCCTCTCTTCCACAGCTGGGACATCATGTCATTTCTACACTACTTTTTTTTTTATCAAGAACTTTTCCACTTCTGTTTGTTTGTGTAATGGTAGCAGAGAAACAACTGTACACTTCAGCCAGGACACTCAGTGCTCCTTACTGTGCCTCTGAGCATGGTGCCAGTCATGCTGCTTGATCCCAGCAATCAGTGTGCCTTTCTGAGCATTCGTAATAGCTGCAGATACAACCAGTCTTACTTCAGATAGGAACTGTTTCCTAATGCATGCTACAAAACAGAGTTTTCCATGCCTGCTTTACATTTGTGTCACGGTTTAACTCTGGCCAGCAGCCAACCACCACACAGCTGCTCGCTCATTGCCCCACCAGCAGGATCAGGGAGAGAATTGGAAGGGTAAAAAACAGCCCCATTCTAGCTACTGTGAGAAAAATTAACTCTACACCAGCCAAAACCAGCACAATTTGTCAGTGAAAAAGAGACAGACACAGGAAAATACCTTGCAAAAATTAGATTGGCAGACTGGTTGCTATTCCCCATAATCTCTTAATGAATAGAAACTGCTTGAGTTAATAACTGACTTTTTCTCCTTGCAAAATAGTGGGCTCTTTGTATGTTTCAAACAGGAACATGAAGTGATGAATGGCAATCCTGACAGATTTTTGCTCTGCTCCCCCGTACAATCCCAACAGTAAGGACGAGAGATCTCCTCTGACTGTGTTTATGCCCTTCTTGCTTTGGAGAAAATAGCTTTGAGGTCTTATTAACTGAGCACTGGATGTGTGTTCATTGATATCTCCTGTTGCAAAGCTAATCTCTCTCAATCTAAAATGACTGAGATGTTGAAGTGAATATTGCTTTGCTGGACTTGAAAAAAAAATCAACAAAAGGCACTTCATGGATACTGTATAGTCCATATTTTCCTATGAAATATAGCCTTGCCTTTCACGGGGGTTTCTACTGCTTTGTAAAAGAATATTCAAGCAAAAAGGTCACTTTATTGAAGTTCGAAATTCCTTCGTCATTCAGTAGAATAGAGGTTTTACACCATTTTCTAAAATAATGTTTCCCTAGGCCCCAAATTTATTTCTGTTCTCTAAGGCTGAGGAACATAAGCTTCAAAGAAGGTGCTGTTTCATGGAGTGCAGCACAAGCCTCTGCAGGTAGTGGTACTTCCCACTGTCTACAACAGCTTTCATCAGCTTGAGACAGTTGTATGTTTGAACTGAATATATCATACAATATTATATGATATATTGTTATCATACAATATATGTATGATAACACATATTCTGTATGTTATCAATATCTCATACAGAAGTTTAATCAAGGTAGGCTTCAGAAATGGCAAAACATTTGGGCTGAAAGGAAACTCGAGAAAGTTCTTCGCTAAAGAGTTGAAATCTAGTTTGAGGAGCACCGGCAATTTTCAGCAGACAAATTTTGTCGCTTATATTAGGATTGTTAAAGAACCACGTGACCATCAGTAAGTATATGCATTTACTGACTTCTGCAGTTATTCAAGATTAGACAATTCTACTTGTTTCTTTTTGGGAAAAAGATGCTGCACATTAATGCTTGGGAGAAGATGGAAGAGAGAAATCTATTTATATACCATTGCATTTTGAATGCATTTTAAAGGAAGCTCTTGCTTACATTGTTATAATTACCAAGAAATCCCACTTTGTAATACAGCCGATTTTGGCAGAAGAGGCCAGCTTTCTGCTGCAGTACAGGGAGCTTCTTGCAATCAAGAAGCTGTTTTTAAACAAAAAAAGAGTGGAAAACAAAACAAAAACAAAAAAATCATCTGTGTTTATCAGAACGTTGTATTCTATCAGATAATAAGGTCCAAGGATCTGGCCTACCCTGAAAATAAATGAATAAATAATCCAAAACAGAAATTGGAATTCAGGGCAGAACTAATTATGCCCTATAGTCTTACTGTGCCTTCTTCTCAAGCAGATTTATCACTAGTGAGACAGTTTGGAAGAATCCTATTTGTGGAGCTTTTCTCAGCTAGAGACAACTTCAAGAGGCCAAGTTATTTTGGTTGCCCATCAGTGCCTGCAGGTGGTAAAGTTAATGACAGGTGTGTTGTAACTGGTCACATACAAAAGCAGTGAAAGGAGGGGAAAGGAAAAAGGAAAGGAAATAATGGAAAAGGAAAAAAGAAAGATTTAGGCAAGCTTGGATACCATTTCCTATTCTGTATTGGATAGGGAGCAAGGGCTATGATTTGGCAGGACCCTCACAGTGTCATGTTCACTGGGATGACTACCAGCCCAGAGAAGAGATAGGAGGAGGCACAGCTGCCCTTTTGGAACAAGTGTCTGGCAGCTTGGACACAAAGGTCCATCCCAGCATACTGCAGCAGCAATTATAACATCCTTCTTACCGTAAATGAAGCTTCACTTGCTAGATGCTCCTCTGTTTTCCTTGCATCTATTTTTCTATATCTTTGGAAAGCAAGAGCCTCGTGTCCTCTTAGCCAGCAAGTGCCTAAGTGCAGGTACTTCTGCCTAGTACTGTTCATTACCTGATAAACGAAGGAGCCTTAATTTTAGTTGCTTAAGCACTTTCTCCCTAGAGTGACCTTGTATAGTGCCTCAGCAGAACACCCAAACAACCTTCATCAGCTCCAGAACTTGACTTCAGACATGAAATTCAACCTGAATCTTCCATTTGAGTATGGTCTTTGACCTACATAAAGCAAAATATATCCTGAAGATTGGCTTTGCTTTATTATTTATTGATTGTACATGATACATTTATCTGTCAAGTAATGAATAATTAGTTACTAGCTAATTATAAATAGCTCCAAGATAAACTCCAATAACTGCTTCACAGCACCTGGCAGTCTAGAATTGAGTGTTTGCAACAGGGAACCCTGCTAGCCATTTTGACTTCTTTATATGAGATAGGTTGTTAATCTCAGAGGGGTTTGCAGAAACATAACTAACAGCTTATCCAAGATTTTTGAATTTAGCAAAAAAAAAAGTAGAATTCATGTTTACTGAACAATAATTTGAATAGATTGTGAAAGTAAGGCATGACCCAAGAAATATATGAACCTTATTTAATTCCACATCTGTTAATGTACAAAGTAAACAACATTTTCTTCTTTATTATGTACTGATGTCCTGTAAATTATGTCAGGTAATACGAAGTCAATTATTTGCAATTACTGAAAATTAGAAAATCAGAGCATGAAATGTGGGCCTGATTTCTCACTTAAAAACAAACACACAGGATGGATTTATGAAAGACCACACAACAAAACAATTCTATAAAAAACAATGTAACTGATTTTTTCGACAATTTTGGCCCTTGCTCTATGAACCACAGTGGTGTGGTTTAGCCCAGGCAGGCAGCCAAACACCACCCTGCTGCTCGATCTCTCCTCCCCAGAGGGATGGGGTGAAAATCAGAAGGATAAAAGTGAAAAAAATTGTGGGTGGAATAAAGACAGTCTAATCTTTTTCAAAAGGAAGGGAAAGAAACCAGCAGAAAGGGGTGAGGGGGAGCAAATCCAAGGAAAAAAAGCAATGCAAAAGGAAACAATTGCTCAGCACCAAGCCTGGTCCAGAGCAAGGGCAGCCCCTGCCAGTCTCCACCACCATCCACTTTTATTGCTTAGCATGTTGCCATATGGAATGCAATATCCCTCTGGTCATCTGGGGTCAGCTGTCCTGTCAGTGTCTCCCCCTCAACTCCTTGTCCATCCCCAGCCTCCTCAGTGGGACAGCTGAGAAGCAGAAAAGGCCTTGGCTCTGTACAAGCACTGGACAACAGTAACTAAAACATCCCTGAATTATCAACACTGTTTTCAGCACAAATCCAAAACACAGCCCCATACCAGCTACTGTGAAGAAAACCAACTCTGTGCTGACATATTAAAATTCCTGTGAAGGAATTTCAATATTTTAAATGTACAAAATCATTAAAAAATAATAACCATAAGGTAAGTAATTAGTAACTTTTGAGTTTTTCTAGTAAGATATTTATATAATCTGGAGAGCAGCAGGAAACAATAGGAGCTATCTATGTACTAAATTACCTAGGCTACCCAAGCTTCTTGCATAGCAAGTTGAAGAGAATCTTGCCAAAAATGATTCCCAGTACTTCAGTAAGCCCTGCCCTAAAATGTTCCTGATAAAATCTCTCTCTTAAAATAGCTGGACAGCTGAGGGCATCTGAGTGTTAAAAGCTGGATGTTGTAAATACCCCATAGTGTTACATTGAGCACTACTTAAAACCTTGTGAAAATAAATGTTTATATTTCTAAAATTGACAGAGCTAACTGTTGTTGAATAACAGTGAATTCCCTTTGTGAGATTTCTATAAATGCAGCCACAGACAAGAATCCACCTCTAAGTTGTAAAATTTGAAGCTTGAAAAAAGAAAGAGGTGCATTCAAAAGAGAAGCTCAGTGCAAATTCAAGGGATGTGGTAAGAACTAGAGCTGGTCATCAATTTCTTTAGGAAATTGCAGATGAGATTATTATGGTGGAATTTCATCAGAATATGTAAAAGAACTATATTTCAGCTACATTGGTTTAGCCTTAGACCATGTAAAAATAACCAGAATCAAAGTTTTACATTTGGTGGCTAACAGGGAAAACCTCATAACAAAGATATCATCTACTGTGGGAGAACTTAATCCTTTCTTTTTTTTGCAAGATATTCCATGAAAGAGGAGGGTTAGGAAGGGCTTTATAGTTGTTCAAAGGGGCAGTTGTCACTCCCTTTCTGTTATACATGGCAGAAAACGCAGACTAAAGGAAAATGCAAGTCTTCTGTAATCACAGTTTTACTGATGTCATCATGTCATTTTGGTACCTTTCATGGGAATTCAATCCCCAGCACACAGCCCTTAAAATCCTGTGCATGACATGAGCTTTTAATGATTCCTTGATAGCAAGTGTGAGAAGTCACTAGACTGCTCACACTACAGGCTCTTATATAAATCAGGCAGCACTGAAATCAGAAGCATTGAAAATAAGTCTTATCACATTAACAGATTTGTAAACACCTCCAGTTTCAGGACTATTTTCTGTAAACTGAAGTATAAACATGGAAGCCACAATATCTGGTTCCTGTCTTAGTAATAGATTTACTATCTTCTCTTTGGTAAATGATGTAAATTCAGGCCATCTCAATGAGTCTCAGCTAGAAAGATGTAAGCTTTCTAGCTCACAAAAGCTTTCTAAGATGCAATAAATTCATATTTGCAAAGCAATTTAAAATCTTCACATCAAAAGTACAGCCTTCCTATTATATATGTGTAGCACTTTCATATATTAAGATGGTCTGATGAACTGTTATGTTTTCCATACTTCTTTATTAAATGGTGCTGCACCATAATTATTGCTTCAATCACCAAGGAGAAAATGAATATGCATGTTAAAATGAAAAGCACAACTAATGTATGTAAAATGTCTGTTCATTAAATCTAATGAATCTCCCTGTATAAAGAACAGACTGAAAAGTACCACAGCTAAAACATTTGTGACTGAAATCACTTATTTATGGGACTCCAAGCTGCACACTGTAAAGACATTTCCAAAGCGTCTTGAGCTCCTAAGACAAAATAGTAGTGCTAAGAGAGACCTTTTGATATATTTATGAACATAACCAAATGCACATGTCTCAACCCGTGACTATTCGGCAGTGCAGGTAAAGCTCTTCCCCCAGCCTTCAGCCCAGCAAGATGGGGTTGCATCTCAGGAGCACCCCCTAGAAAATAATCTATTTTCTGCCTGCCCAAGGGGATTTTTAATTGCTAGTCCTGAGGAATGAGCCCTAACCCTAGCCTTGAATGTGCCACCAAAGAGCCCACATAAGCCAGGAGGGTGGGAGCTCTGAACAGTTCCCCACACTGGTCGCTCCTGGGGACCCCAGGCCAAGTCATCAGGCATCTTTTCTCTTTAGTTAGTGTTAACTACATTGCTGGAAAGGCTGTGTGCCCAAAGGAAGTTGAGAAACCAATGTGTTATTCTAAATGGTCAATGTATCACAAAATCAGGAAACAGCCTCTTGTGAGCTTTTTGGCTCAGTGATGCACACATGCAGAGCATTAGCTTATTTTCTTTCAGAACAATTAAAAGATAATAAATGCATGACATATAACGTAAGCCAGATTCTAGCCATGTTTGCTGTTAGCTGTCATGAATTTCTTGGCAGGCTGTTGAGAAGATCTGTGAGTTTGAGGCTGTGAGTGCAAAGAAGCGTGGTGTTGAGCCATTCCTCGTAGTCAGTTAATTACTAATCATGCCAGAGAGATCTGGTGGCTGCAGTAACCAGGCTGCTTCCCTCTGTAAGAGTTCAGGGATTCTAAGTCATTTCATGCTGACATTTAATGTCACAGAAATTTGGGGGAGGGAGGAAAATTCTCCCTCTATTTTTTGAAAATATCAACTAAGTATTAGATATGAAAATCCCTATTAATATATCAAAGTCAGGTTTTGAAGTTCTTCACTGCATATCCTTTTCTGTTTCAGCAGTCATTCACCTCCAGATGCTGCTTGGCATTTGGCTTTCAGAATCAGAAACCTAACTTTGAGGATAAACTCAGACTCCCTTTTACACATGTAACCAGCCACAAAAAATTACAGAACCAGGACTTCATCCTAGAAATTCCATTAAAGCTTCTGTTTTCCACATTATTAGTTGAGAGAGTCTATTCTTCATGCTTTCCGCTAATTCTGAGTTCTAGCTGTTGTACAAAATCAGTGGATGCAAAATGTCCTTCACTCATGAACCTCCTTGTACTCTAGAATGAAAATCACCTTCACAAGCAATGAGGCTCACGTGAGAAATCTCAAATTTCTCTCAGCAATTTGATACTTGCAGTCTCTGAAAAATCAGGTTGTGAACAGTCTCTGACCAATAACAATAAGTATTAAATCTGATTATACCAACAGACATGAAGGTGGAAGCCAGTGAGTGATAAGTGTCCCGGTCCCAGGGTTCTGTCTTGGGACTGGTGCCCTTCAATATCTTCATCAGTGACACAGGCAATGATCAAGTGGACCCTCAGCAAGTTTGCAGATGGCACAAAGTTGAGCAGTGCACTTGACAGAAAAGAAGGAAGGGATGCCATCCAGAGGGACCTGGAAAAAACTTGAGAAATGGGCCCATGAGAACTTTATGAAGATCAATAAATTCAAGTGCAAGGTGCTTGCACCTGGGTCAGGGCAATCCCAGATATGAGTACAGACTGGGAGAAGAAGTCATTAAGAACAGCCCTTCAGAGAAGGACCTGGGGGTTCTCATGGGTGAAAAGCTGGACATGAGCCAATGGTGTACGCTCATAGCCCAGAGAGTCAACCATGTCCTGGACTTCATCAAAAGCAGGGTGGCCAGCAGATCAAGGGAGGGGATTCTCCCACTCTCCCTTGTGAGACCCCACCTGGAGTACTTCATCCTGCTCTGGGGTCCTCAGCACAAGTAAGACATGGACCTGTTAGAGCAGATCAAGAGGGCCACAAAGATGATCAGAGGGCTGAAGCACCTTTGCTATGAATATAGGCTAAGAGAGCTGGGGTTGTTCAGCCTGGAGAAGGCTCCAAGGAGATCTCATCACAACCTTCCAGTACCTAAAAGGCGCTTATAAAAGGGTGGGAGAGGGACTTTTTATATGGGCAGATAGTGACAGGACGACATGCAATGGTTTTAAACTGAAAGAGGGAAGGTTGAGATTAGATGCTGGGAAGAAATTCTTTATTCGGAAGGTGGTGAAGCACTGGAACAGGTTCCTCAGAGAAGTTGTGCATGCCTGATCCCTGGATGTTCAAGACCAGGCTGGATGGGGCCCTGAGCAACCTGATCTAGTGAGTGGCATCCCTGCCCATGATGAGGGGTTGGAACTAGATGATCTTAAAGGCCCCTCCCAACCCAAGCCTTTCTATGATTCTCTTCTTTGATTCTAAAACAGCCTGGCAAGCATTCAGGAACTTAGCTGGGAGACAGGATAAAAGCACTACCACATACATACTGGTACTCCAAAAACTCAGAAGACTCTGAAAAACCCATTCACAGACATTGTAATATTATGTTTTATTCTGAACCATTTATTCCCTTTGTGAGACACTGGATTACTACATTAATTATTGGCTGGGACTAACTCAAGCAGCAGAGGGGCTGGGGGAGGGGACAGGTCAAATTTCACTTAGGTGAGGTGATGCCCTGTCACAATCCAGCCCCTTGGTTCCTCCTTGGCCAACCCTGGAGCAGCTGTCAGTCAAAGGCAGCCTAGGAGCACTGTCCACACCATGCCCACTGGAACCCCTAACCCAGCCTCTGATTAGCTCAAACAGTGGGACCACCACCCTTCACTTTGCCATGAAGCCCCAGAGTGGCCAGTTGGGCCGGAAGTCCCGCCTGGGCGGGGTGGCCACAGAGGGCCAGAGCAGATAAAACCAAAGACCTGTGATCACATGTTTGAATCCTCCATCTTCTATACTCCTGTAGCTGGACCTATGCTGGATCTAGGGATAATAGCTATATTTCTCTTTTTCTCTCTCTTTCTTTACTTCTTCTCCTAATGTCCTTTCTTAATATTTTGGGTAACTTAGGACTGGATGGGCTGGATTCTGACAAGTTGTATGGGTTAGCATGTTCTAAGTCAACGCTTTGTGGAATGCTTTGTTTTGGTTGTATGCTACCCTTTAAACATTTGTCAAGTGTACTTATTTTCTAAAGTTTACCAGTAGAAGTACCCCCTGAGAAAATGGGTGTAGCTTTTCTCCTTTGCGGTCTCTCTTAAATTGTTAAAAGAACTGAGGGCTATTGCAATAATCCGGAGGGTGGATTTTGTTGGAGCCCTGTATACTCAAAGTAAAACCCCTTTGGTGAGCTTGTAGCTCAAGACTTGGGGTCTTACACCCCTTCAAAGAGATTTTCACTGCAGTAGCAGCTGAGATGGATGTCCACGTTTTTGCCCCACAAGACGTAAGGAGTGGCAGTTATAGCAATGAAGAAAAAAAAAGGGGAGCCACTTCCATGCTGATCCGTCTAATCCCTTCTCCAAAATCATTGTTCGTGTTAGCTAATGCATGCAAACAAATAAAAACTTCAATCATTTGCATTTTAAATGGGAAGATGCTTGTGATTTGCTCCACCTGGAGGATGGATGCAATGCAATCTGTCAGTTGCTGTGATATTGGTATTCATAAGCAGCTGATTACAATTAGCAGTTTTAGATAAACAGGATAATGGATATGAGTACAAGTGACACTCTTCCTTTTGTCTATTACACAGAAAGCCAGGCTTGCTCGAATTCGTGCGGCAAAGAGTGGGAGCGCTAACGCCTACATGCAGAGCAAACGAAATGGCTTGCTGAGTAACCAGCTGCAGCAGGTAATGTTTGTGTTTCCTCCACCTCCGGAGGAACACCTTAATGACAGCCCAGTAGTAGCTTATTCTACTTATCACCAGGGCAAGTCACCTTGGGGCTTTTGGCAAGGTTATCTTTAGAGGTAGATTAAGGAAGGATAAATTGGACAATTACTATTGTTAAAAGAAGCTTATGAGTCAATGATGGGGTATTAAGAGATGAAGGAAATGTCCAGACAGAAATGCTGGATTCAATGTAACCCACATTTTTAGATATCCAGTAGAAGAACTCATTAAAAAAGTACAGAGCATTTGCCTCTTAAGTGGTAGGTTTGATTTATCTCACTTGGCTTTAAACAGGAAGAAGATGGGTGACAAAGCCAGGTTTCATTATCAGTGTGGAAAGAGGCAGCTCCTGGGTACTGTTTGCACAGAGGGGTGTTGCAGAGTGAAAAAAGTTCCCTCGAAGCACCTACTTTGGTTTTAGAAGAATCCTGGTGATTACTTCAAATGCATTGAAATCTAATGTTACCTGAAGCAAATCCCCTCTTACCCCTGCCAAGGAAGCCAGGACCAGCAGCTGGGACTGGGATCCACAGGGACCTACGCTGCTGGGAGGCAGCCCCTTGGCTGCTCAGAGCCGTACCAAGATGAGAAAGACAAAAGACACAGCGTTTTTTTAATGTTGTTTTCTGGCATTTAGGCAATGCCCTGAGGGAAAGCTTTCATTCCTCTATGCCCTTTCTGTTCAATATGTGTTAAACAGCCAGATGCTTTAACCTGTATCCAGAAAAGAAGGAAGTGGCTGTCTGTCCATCTGTTCTGTTTAGCACAAAAGATGAGCAGTCAGAGCCCTCATTTCCTCTTCTTCTTGAAAGAACTCAAGTATTTGAACTAAAAAGACACAAAATAGCTTCATTACCATGCAGATTTCAAATATCCCAAAGCTGAATTATAATCTTTCCTATTATCCCACTTCCTCCCCTAGTTTTTTGCTTTCAAGTGAATAATTATGAAAGCAATTAATAAACAATGGATGCTTTCTACTTTATTATGTCTATAACACTTGCTATATGTTTTCCAAACCCAGCAGACTGGGATCACTGACATGAATTTTTGTGTAAGCAGAAATACCACAAATTCTTTAGTGCTATGAAATGATCCCAGGAGGACAGCTATGTTTAATTTCCTTCAAATGAGGCACATTCCCAGGAAAAAAATTCACTGGCACTTAAATTGATTATAATTTTAAGCCTGTGTTGATCCAGCATTCAAAGCTTACATGTTGATTGCACTTGTAAATTGTACTATTTCATCTATGCTTAAAAGACCTTAGATGGAAATATTTAACAGGAGGTGCAAGGGAAGGGAAGAAAATAGTTTGATTAAAAAACAAGCAAAAGAAAACTCAAATGCAAAATAATTTGGGTTATACTGTGTAGACAAAGCACTGTAGTTATGCTACTGTATACAATCCAGATTAGTTCTGATCAAATATTTGAACAAGAGCTCTCTTGTTCAAAAATGAGAATAATACGGAGTTCTATGTATCAACAGTCCTCCAATGAAGAAGAACAGGCCTTTGTTGGCAAAGCTGGCTCTTCCTTTGAAACACAGCACCACCACCTGCTTCACTGCCTGGAAAAAACTACGGTAAGAAGAGAGAACTGTGTTCTCCTGTGAATTCCAACACCAGTATATTTTTGAATGTTTTCAGTTATCTCTTATAATTAATAAGCCTTTACATTACAGCAGTTAGATGGAAAGAAAAGCTGTTTTTTCTTACTTTAAGGCAATATACCCACTGCATATAAATAATAGATCCCAGATGAGAGCCTCATCCAGGGTGAAAGATACTGACATCAGTGAGATGGCACCGGTTTAGCCAAGCTGTATATGTGATTTTCGGTATGTTTTTCTTATGCTCCATGATGTTCTCATTTGCACTTTTCTGAAATACACTTTATAAACTACAATTAGTAGTCCTTATACATTCAACACTCAGTGCACTCAAAGCAAGTTTTTGCCTGAGCAGATGTTGGAATTTTGTGCAGGGAGACATGCTGACTGCATCCTCTGACATGAACACTGCAGTGACTGTAAAAGAGGACCACCCAGCATTCTATTTTGAAAATTCAAGTGCTTAATCCAGATGCAGGTGCAAAGCTTCCAAGTGTGTTTGCTTCCATTTAGGTGCTGAGATCCCTGTAGAAGTTACTGATGTAATTCCTCATGGCTCAGATATGCTCCTCTAGATTTGAAAGTCCTTATAACTCAAAAGAATTACTTATTATGTGCTCTCTATATTTTCCCCTGATCAATAACTGCATAACTATAAAATCATAAAGGATAGTAAACTATAGCAGAATTACGGTTTAGTAATAACTAAGTGCCATGTTTACTAATAGTATATTTCTAGAAAGATAATTTTACACTGTTTCCTCTTTTATGTCATTTCTTAAGGATATTGATAAAAGATAATAACAGAAATATTTATATTGAATGTAGTATTTGTAGATTTGAGAATTTCACATAGAGCATGCTAAAATTATCTCCTTATATGTCTGTATTTTTGTGTGTGTTATATTGCCATGCACAATTTATCTTGTATTGAGGATAAATTGGTCAACAACCATGAAATCACCATTTACAAATTTGTATCTAGTGCTATAAGTTCCAGTTTCATATAAAAAATGACATGATTTCTCTTCAAGCTTTGTATACAGAGTGGAACTTGGTGCTATTTTATTTGCCATTTTTTCTAATGTTTATAGTCTAGCTTTAGATTTTCGTTAAAAGAGCCAATACTGCTTCTGCTATATTTGAAGGAGATTGCTGTAAAAGTCTTTCTGTTCTTTCTCAAAAAAACAAACAAACAAAAAAGTAAAAATTTTTCCCACAACGGACAATGCTAAATTTTTATTAAAATTAAGACATGAGGTATGTATGTATGTGTGTAATCTAATGTTTTCCTTTTGAGAGCATTTCTTTGTAAATAATAGGGCCCAGTTATTACATCACTTAGATAGCAATATGTCATTCCACAGGTGCTTATGCCTTCTCCTTTCTTTAGGAGTATTCATTATTACATAATGTGTTGTAGGACAAAATGTCTTGCATCCTATTCAGAATATAATGTGGTTTCTTTGCCAAGATTCAGGCCGGGTCTTTTTGGAACATTTTTGAGACATTTTGTACTAGAACTGGATAATAGCAATCTGCCTTTAAAATTTTTCCACAGTTGAACTTTACAAACATATTTAAAAACCGCAGGTCTTGTCAAACTCTTACAGAAATCATGGAAAAAAATTGCCATTCATTTGGTAGGAGCTGAATTCAGCTCCCAAAGTTTCATGGTTCCTCTAATCAAAATGGTGGAATATGTAAAATATTTTTTCCTAATTTTTTTCTTTTCTTCCTTTAAAAAAAAAAAAGAAAAAAGTCTACAAAGCAAGTATTATCTTGTTTCTTACATTTGCACAGAATCTAGTTTCTTTTTTCCTTTTGTTGGGTCCTGCTATGGGTACTGATTTCATATGACATGTGAACACAAAAATGTATGCAGCAGTTCCAAGTTATATTCTGCAGATCATGCATTCCTAACATTTTACTGGGAACTTGACATTTTTGGCCCTCAGCATGTGGAATCTGGCAAGTTTCTGGTTCATGGTATAACAGCAAGGGTGACATATTTTCTTGGACTCTCACCATCCATAATGGTATAAGCATCAGTCCAGATGATACTAAGAAAAGGCATATTTTCTCTTTTCACTGGAAAGTCAATAGGATAAGATCTCCTCCACTCTCAGAAATGCAGAGTGGGTAATGTTATGGAATTTTGTGAAAATTACATTAATGATGAAACTAATTGCACTAAAAGTTATATTTTACAGGCTACTTTTAGCTAATTTAAGAACAGTTAATTAATAAATATAATCAAATCTATTAACTTGAGCCATTATAGCATTTCAAAATGTTTCCAGTCTATATTAAAAGTTCAGTCAATAAAACTTTAATGGTCCCTACAAATTGAATTCCTGTTGGTTGCTCCATAAAAGTTTTAGGAAGCACAAAATTACTTTTAATCAGAAAAACTGCAGTGTTCTTGGCAAACATACTGCAAGCCCCTGAATATAATCTAAAGATGGCAATTAGGTTAATTTTTCTCTCTGAATTTTATGTCTACTGTTGTGATCACGTTCAAAATCCTAACTGTGACTGACACACGCCTTATAGAAATCGCTTTTTAAGCGAGTTCTTTCTTTCTCTATCACTTGAAATTTGCATTCCTCAACAACTCTTCGTTCACACAAACTTATGTCTAAGTGAAGAAGAACAGAAGAAATTGAAATAAAAATAATATACGAATAAAGGTATTTGTTGCAAACATTTGGACACAGTTGTTATTCTGCTTATTTTGTTCACGTTTTATATTGGCACGGTATGGCAATTCTGAACAACATCAGCACCTTTCCAATTAGTGCATCATTTTTTAGGGGAAAAATAATTTACCTCATTCTAATACAGAAAAATGTAACAGGCTGACAAATTTGATGTGAGACCGAGTATAAAACAATCCTCAATGTGCTCCCTAAACCATTCCCCTAAAACATTCTCAGGATACAGGGTGGAAAATTGAGAGATTTTTCTTAAAAATGAGGGTTTCTCAAACTGCATGTGAACATATCTTAATCTCTGCTTAGTTTGGATTTCTACTTTTAAGTGAGAATAAAAATTTCTTTTCCCTTCCTCACTGCCATAAGGAACACCAGTATTTCATGCTCTTTTGCACAAAAATGTGGAAACTGTGTGAAATGCTCCCTAATCACCTGCCAAATCAATGTAAACTGGCTGTTTCAGTGACTTTGGATTCATCTTTGTGACCACCCTATGAAGCTACTAGGATTAAGCAAAGATTGCACGAATAAAGAGGACTTCATTTAACTAAAATTCTCAGTCCTCTAAACTGCTTTTGATACATCCATCTATAGTAATTAGGAGCTTTTTGGATGCTTTTAAGTAACCATCTCACCTCCTTTAATGAGAACTTCTATTTGTTTGAATGTTTTCCTTTTACGCAGTTGCATACCTCAAAACGTTGTTTCAGCTCCTGATTTATAACATGTAATTCAAAAGGAAGCCTTCTAAACTAATCTGGAAAATATTTATGAATTTTATTGTATTATAGTTCAATATAATAAATCTTATTTATTTCCAACTGACATTTAGAGTGTTTACATAAGCACCACTTGCATTTTATTAATAAACATAATCTCTATTTTGTGGTACTTCATAGATTATACAGATATTTATAACACAAACTACATTACAATCACATGCTATTTTGCAAAATAATTTGGATTAACATTTTCTTGTTTAGAGCTCTGAGTGTTTTGTTCCAGCATTTACATTTGTATTGGTATTGAGCCCAGGCTAATATGGGCTAAACACTATAATCAAGAATAAGCCGTCTAACTTTCCCAGTTTATTCAGTTGTGTCAGTTTAAGCCTTTAAACAATCATGATTAATATTTTCACTTCAATTATCTCTCTGTGCTTTGTCCCTTTGTTGGATTCCTCTGGCTAGAACCACGAGTTTGTGGATGAGCAAGTCTATGAAGAGAGCTGTATGGAGGTTTCTACAGTCAACAGACCTCCAAGCCACAGCCCCTCTATTTCGTCTCAACAAGGCGTCACCAGCACTTGCTGCTCACGAAGACATAAAAAGACTTACCGCATCCCGAACACTGCCATCGCTGGCAGCCGCCCAGGCAGTGTACAAGAGCTCAGCACCATCCAGATCAGATGTGTGGAGAGGACACCACTGTCTAACAGGTACTTCTCGTGCATCAGCACACCTAGAGCTTGAAGCTCCTGACTTTGTTAGAGAAGAGATGTAGAGGCGTTGTGGCCTCCATAGGCAGGCAGTGAAGCTAAAGATGAGAGTCTAACAGTCACCTAAAAACGGTTATGCATTTTTCTATGTATGTTCTGCACTTCTTTTACTCCAAGCTTAATCCAAGATAATAGGATAGTCTGTCTATATTCATTTCCGCCCTCTCAGGCCCTCCCCACTAACTACTATGTACTATTTGCAGCAAACAGCATCCAGAGACCCCAAATGAAATAGAGCACCAAATATTATATGCTGTGAGCAAACACATAAGAAGAAAAATTTTGTGAAGAAAAATTTTGCAAAGAAAAATGTGCAATTCTAATATATAAGACGAGCAAATGGTCTGTCTGTCCATGCTTGGTTCAGAAGCATAGGAAATAAGACTTCCTCACATTTCTGCAGAGCAGAGAAATAAAACTGATTCCCAGAGTCCTAAGTGTAATAGTTGTAAGGAAGACTCTTCTAAATGAAAAAAACATGAAATGGATTAGAAAAATGTATTTTCTAGTCTGAGGAGTTATTACAAAAGTGAGGAAAATGCAGTTTAAGAGTCTGTAGTTTACTGAATGTCCCTCTACTCTCACAAGTAAAGCATATGGCTTTCAGGTATATCTGAATACCACCTCTGAAAACACAGCAAAGGTCTCAGGAGACCCAGAAGTATTTTCTATTAAAGTCATACATGCCACCCTTCAATAAGGAAGCATTTTTAGTACTAGTTGCTATAGAGATTGTCTTGTTAAGCTACTTTTGAGTAGCTTCCTCTGTATAGTTACTAGGTTTGGATTTCACTTCCATGAACAATCCAGCAGCTTGTAGCTACTGTAGTTTTTCAGCTGTTGTGCAATGAGACCTCCTGGCCAGCACAAAGCTCCAACCTGTCTTAGCTTTTCAGGAAATATTCTGCCTGGATCCATCCTTTCTCTGCTAGAGGACTTGCCTGCACCATATTTCCAGACACCAAGTATGTAAAAACACAAAGCACCAGCTTTGTGCTAGAAAACAAACTAAAAACACAAGCATAAAATGTTGGTCTCACCTTGAAATAGGCTGAGTTTTACAAGTTTCTTATGATGCAGAGATACTGCAACAACACCATGAACATATTAACTCAACCTTAATTAGTGCATATAATGCAATATTACTATTGATGACCCAGAATATACATAGAATCATAGAATCACTAAGGTTGGAAAAGATCTCTAAGATCATTGAGTCCAACCATTAACCCAGTGCTACCACGTTCACCACTAAACCACATTTCCAAGTGCCACATCCACACACCTTTTGAAGGTGGTGATTCCACCATTTCCCTTGGCAGTCTGTTCCAATGTCTGACAACCATTTTAGTGAAGAAATTTTTCCTAATATCTAAATGTTCTTAAAATACACAATGTTCTTAAATAAGCATGGCATTGAGGAATATGCAGGAGACTGGGACTGGCCCTTAGTTTCCACTTTCCTGCATAGCAAGTAACTTGGCTGTGCTAAGTTTGTTCAAATGCTTCCCCTGTTCAGAAACACTTAGGCTGAGAAGTGCTGAAAAATGGTGAAAAGGAAGGGACAAAGGGACATGGACATAGCCATGGACCACCTGCTGCTGGGGTGCAGGATATTGGGGTAGTGCTATTCTGCACTTAGAGCTCTCTAATGGGGCAGGATGGAGATGGCCGGGTGAGGGAGTGGAATCAGGTACACGAGAGTTTTGTGGTAACATGGACTTCCTATTTGCTTGGATTTTTGTTTCTTCCTCCAGCCGTTCCAGCTTAAATGCCAAAGTGGAAGAGTGTGTTAAACTAAACTGTGAGCAGCCTTACGTCACTACAGCAATAATCAGCATCCCGACACCTCCGGTCACCACACCCGAAGGAGATGACAGGCCAGACTCTCCTGAGTATTCGGGAGGAAACATTGTCAGAGTATCTGCTTTATAAAATAAGGAATTATTTATAAATTATCATAAAGACCACTTGCAAGCTGAGCTCAAGCAATGAAAAACGAGTCGTGAGGAATGAGAGAGCTGACAAAGAAAATACCCCTTGACGAGTGTGCCAGCGGACACAGAGCAAGAGGTTCAGGAGAAACAAAACACTTTGTGGGTGTTGGTGTCCTAGGGTGTGAACCAAAAGGAGTTTCTTACCCCTTGTCCGAACCGATGCGTGGTGGAATCTTCTGTGACCATCCTGACTTATTATATGAGCACAATGAAATGTCCCCATTGATGCTTCTTCTTATCATGAAAGCTCTTTTTAGAAAAAAACACAAACGAAAAAATAGAAACCTGTGTTCCTGCTGAATGCAAAACAACGAGAAACATTTTGATAACGTGTCTTTTTTTTTCCCTGTTAATAAACCACAAACTTGTTGAGGAACTGTAAAAAAATGAACGAAAAAATGCTCATATGAAATATGTTTGTACTGACTGAAAGAACTACAACCATAATGCATGCTGAAATTATTTGGAGCTGTGATCTCAGTTTACTTTTGTTGTTTTTCAGATTAGGCATGATAAAATATTACTGTAGAAAGGGGCATTTCCGTGCACTTACAACAAGCTGATTGTTAATGTTCCATGGTAGTTGTATAAATAACTTCCCTTTGAAAAATGCAGCATTTCTTACTCAAACACTCATTAGTGAACTAAAGGTGTTCAGTTAGTTCAATATTTACTATTGTTTTATCTTGCTTCCTAGGTACTGTTACAACTGCAATAAGTCATTGTACACCTGTTGTATCAGGAATCAGGATTTTTTTTAAGGTATTTTACACAACTTCATCTACACTATAAATTTCTAATGGCAAACATTTACATAATCTTACAGCCAAACTGTGCACCACAAATGTGCTGTTCAGTCATTGTTCTTTTTGTCCACTGTTCTTTATTTCTATGACAGTTCGTTGCCCTCTCCAACATCACTGTACCATTTGGGATTTCAAGGCTACTGATGAAATCAACACAATCCTTTCTTCCACAGACATCTTGTTTACTTCTGTATTTTCAGAACAAACCTCTCGTCTCAGTGTACTGCCACAGGATCAATCCTATTTGAATTAAAATTACCACAAAGGTGTTTTTGGGATCAGCTAACAATTATCTCCAAACCTTCCTTGCTCATATTCTGCAGCATCCAGAGTATTAGCTACACTGGAAGACACTGAAAGACATTCAGTAAAAATGATGGCTAAATTCTTTTTGTAATTATCTGTACACTTACATCTTAAAACTTGTTTGAGAATTTATATTGTGTGAAAAACATTTAATTACCTAAGAACAATGAATAATGGATTGAGTCTCAAAGCTATAAAAGTATAATTGATTTCAATTGGAATTTGCCTACACAGACAGGCCTAAAAGCTAATATGAAGGCTTTACGAGTTAAGGCTTTTTGGCTTCATTTTTAAAAGACAATGATATTATCAGAAACCTTTCTGATAAAAAAGCGTAATTTTTCTTCAGGAGAGTATGTTAGATGTATCATAATGCTTCTTATATTCATGACATACCATACATCATATACATCAAATATACATGGAATATGTGCATATCAATACATACATATATACATCAAAAACACTGGATCAGAAATAATTGCATGTCTGCAAAGTAAAATATGCATATAAATCAAAAGGCTCAGTGCATTAGATGCCATTACAATAAATGATTAACACAGTTATTTAATAGTTTGAGTAGTGTATGTTTCAGTATAGTATTTGCTAGCATTCTACTGACCTGAAAATTTACAGTAAGAAAAAATACCCACTAAAAACTGAAACTTGCTGATGATACACTTTTTATTGCACACAAATACTGGTCTTTCAGACATTGAAGAGTAGATGATGGACTATCATGCTACAGTATATACACCAAAATACAACAATGTCACATATTAGAATTAAACTGCAAGTAAAAACAGTAGATAATGCCATTCATTACTCTTTTATCATTTACTTATTTTGAAGCTTGGTTAACTTGCAGTTACCTTCTCACTACTTTTGCAAATCAGAGTAACTTACTTATTGTAAACTGAGCTTCTATATTTCTTTCAGACATTAGCAGAGAGCAAAAGCACAGGCTCTGAGCCAGACCAGGAGCGCTCCTTCTGAGGAACCCTGCCCGAGTTCATTATCTGGCATTGCTCTCCTCTCTTCCACCCTGTCAGAAAATTGCAGTAGATCTGCTGAAGCTGGTAGGTTACATAAACTTTAGTGGGGTTTAAAGGAGAGGCAGAACACAGAGTTTTTACTTGCATCCTACTTCTACCCATGGTTACTCATACTTGGTCCCCACCTTTTGCCAAACAGTTATTGATATAAAAACTGCCTTGATGTTAGCAATCTTTATGCCACATGGTACGTCATGACTAGCTATATCAGCTAAATAATGCAAAAAAGGCAGTTACTAAACCTACTTTGGTACAATCTAGATACAACCCAGGAAACCTACTGACTCCATCAGGTCATGTGTCTTTTAAAAGCTCTTTATTCTCCTTTTCATAGGCACTAGAAAGAATGCACTACAGCAATACACTTGCATAACAGTTATACCCCTGAAGCAACATGTACTTTCATTTTTAAAATGCAGCTTAAGAGATAATTTAGTAAGATTTTGCAGAATTACAGTCCTGTCTCCTATTTCCATATGTCACATGCAAAGCCATTAATTTATTCTGAATTTGGGAAATACACTTTTTTTTTGGTGTTTTAGGTGATTTAAATACTGTTTTGGTAGTGAATGACTGTTGATGACTGTGTAAAATGCATCTGTACTGTACATGAAATGTAATTATTTCTGTGTATCATACAAAGAAACTGAGGTTGTTGTTTTGACAATTTTGTTTGACAGTCATATATCGTATTTCAGAAGGCAGCATAATACACGTGTTATGCTGAATAAATAGACATTTGAGGAATACTTAAATAAAACATCTGCATGCTTGAATGGGTCAACCTGGTTTTGCAATAACTTATTCATGAAAACTTTTTTCCCCTCCTCTAATAATTTTACAGGAACATGATATCTGAAGTCAGTGAATGTCCCAGACATTAATTTCAGGCAAGCCATGAGTGTATCTAAGCCATACTAGAAGCCATCGAGACCAGGATGCCACAGCTCCATTACACAGAGCTGCCCTTGTTCTGTGCCAGTGACCATCACCATTCCCTTTCCAGCCTGCAGCAGCAGAGAACACTAAATTATTTCCAGCAATATGAGCTCCACATCTCTATCTGTACTTGAAAAAAATGTCTGCTATGTTTTCAAAACATCCAGACGCCGACCACTCTGCTGAACCTCCCAGGCTACAAAGCCTCCTCAAACCTGGTATCAAATTCCCTTGATAAAATATTAGTGCACAGATGAGATCAAACTCCTTTTGTAGCATAAGAGCAGGTAACAACACATCACGTATCACTAATAAAGGGCAACTGACTGCAGACAATGCTGATCTATCAACTGTGTATCAGCACTGGTACACGTGATGGCCACCTCTGCTAGGAGCTCACTGCTCTGGGCAGCGGGGAAAGACTAAAGCAATACCTGTCTGGGAACCATCCCAGAGCATTTCTGAGAACAACTGTCCTCTCATAAAATACCAACAGGAGACAAACTGAAAACATACACTTTACATCTCGAGGTTGTGGATATACTCTCAGTGGAAGCACTCTGACTACCAGGAAAAGGCTTTCGCAGCAGAGAGCACGATGCAGCCTCAGCAGCTCCAGGGAGAAGGGCGGCTTTCAGAGAAGTAGCTGATCTGGAGAAGGATCATTAAATTTTGAGCAGGTAGGGTGCTTAGGAGGTCATATGCTCTCTTTGCTGCACATGGGACCCACCAGGACTTTATTTTCCCATTGACTATGGGAAAATCTGAGGATTATCACATGTTATGGAAGAGCCATCAGCTGATGGGATATGTAAACCTGTGGCTAGAAGAGTGGACACTATATATAGTGTTCCTGTGTCAGGAGTGAACACTATATATAGATTGACAAAGTCTGCAGGATATGTGGAATTATGCAGACAGCTTAGTTTCTTTCCTGCCTGCAATATCTAGTTACCTACTTTTTACAGTAACTATGCACAAGAAACAACTGAAGTAGGGGAGTGATGAAAAAAATATAAGTAGATGCATAGGAATTCTCAAAAGTTTAGGACATCACATTTTTTTTTAAAGAGATGTAGTCAATCATACACAAGTTTTAAAATTTCAGGTTTAATCTCACTTCTACAATAGCATTTTGCATGATTAAATGTATGCTTATGGTGGGTTGACAACACTGGCAGGATGCCAGATGCCCAACAAAACTGCTCTATCACTCCCCTCCTCAGCTGGACAGGCTTTTGGGTCGGGACAAGAGCAGGGAGAGATCACTCACCAGCTATTGTCATGGGCGAAACAGACTTGATTTGGGGCAAATAACTTATTATCAATCAAATCAGAGTAGGATAATGAGAAATAAAACCAAATCTTAAAACACCTTCCCCCCATACCTCCCTTCTTTCCAAGCTCAACTTTATTCCTGAATTCTCTACCTCGTTCTCCTCCCCAGAGGTGAAGGGGGACAGGGAATGGCGACTGTGGTCAGTTCATCACGTTGTCTCTGATGCTCCTTCCTCCTCAGCAGCAGGACTCCTCACACTCTTTACCTGTTCCAGTGTAGGGTCCCTGCCATGGGAGACAGCCCTTCCCATGGACTGCAGTTCTTCATGAACTGCTCCAGAGTGGGTCCCCCACTCGGCCACAAGTCCTGCCAGCAAACCTGCTCCAGTGTGGGCTCCTCTCTCCACAAGTCCTGCCAGAAACCCAGTCCAGCAAGGGCTATGCATGGGGTCACAGACTCCTTCAAGCATCCACCCGCTCTGGCATAGTGTTCTCCACAAGCTGCAGGTGGATCTCTGCTCCACCAGGGACCTCCATGGACTGCAGTGGGATGGCCTGTTGCACCATGGTCTTCACCATGGACCGCACAGGAACCTCAGCTCCAGTACCTGGAACACCTCCTGCCCCTCTCCTCCACTGATCTGGGCGTCTGCAGAGTTATTCCTCTCACATATTCTCACTCCTCTCTCCAGCTGCTGTTGCTGCAACAACTTTTTCCCCTTCTCAAATAGCTATCCCAGAGGTGCTAACACCATCGCTGACGGACTTGACCTTGGCCAGTGGCAGAGCCCATCCGGCTCTGTTGGACATGGGGGAAGCTTCTCAGCTTCTCTAAGACGCCACCCCTCTATCCCCCCACAACCAAAACAGTGTCACACAAACCCTGAGTATTTCAATGTCATAAGACTTTAATAATCAGTGTTTTCCTGCATAGTTCACAGAATCACAGAATATTGAGTTGGAAGGGTCCCACAAGCATCATCCAGCCCAACTCTTTAAGTGAATGGTCCATATGGGGATCAAACCTGCGACCTTGGTGTTTTTAGCACCATGCTCTAACTGAGATCCAGTAAAATGCTTTTGCAGTAAAAACTTCAAAAGCTATTTGAAAATCCCTTCTTCCATTATATTTAACTGTATAGTTGCTGCGACCAACAGCCTTTCTTTTTACTATTCATTGTTTATATATTCCCTTATATTCATATATGCTTTTACAAAATGAACAGTTATAAAGAAAATATAGCTGTTTCCTTCCAAAAGCCTTGACATACAACCTGCTGGCAGGTGAATCAATACCTTATCCAACGTTAGGGAATAGTGATTTTTGCCTCCTAAAAGCATCCCCATAATCCCAAATCATGACTGTGCTTAGCCCCACAGCAATAGGCACAGTCCCACGGACTGGGTATGATTCACTAGCCCGAACAGGAACACCTGGTGCAGCAGGGAGTGTCTCCTTTGTCTAATACAATTACCCTCCTTGAGTGGTCTGTGAAAAACGTTAAGGAGCATTTCCACAGTTGTTTGTTGCAACAAGAGAGATTTAGTTCATTACAGAACAAAGAATACACCATCCTTCTCCAAGTACTCCTGCAAAACTGAGGGACAAAGAAAAGGATGAAGTAGTTTTCACTACTATAAGTATCTAAATGTTCCCCTCTTGCCAAGCAGCCTCTCTCCTACATATATCCTAAAGCTCTACTGGAAAAGAGCAGGCTCAGTCAATTAACTTTAAGGCTCTTTGAAGAAGCTCTAGAAAAAGAGACACCTCACAGCCTGAGCTAAGATAGTTTGAGTGTTCAAATTTACAGCTGAGACCTATTTCTGCAAATGTGGTTAGATGCTCAAAATAGAAGGATTCTTTCCCAGAATACTTACCAATAGCCCTTACCAGGGAGGGAATATTTTATCATTTCTGACATGTGGGTTGTTCCACTAATGAAACCAGCCCCATGCTGAATGCAGACTGGATCAGGATTTGGGAAGCCAAGCCCAAGTGAGGTTACCCTGACTGCAGATGTTCGCTGGAGGTCCACAAACCTCCAAATCTGGGGGATTGGTTCTATATCAAAGGAGACCTCCAAGCAATTCCTCTGCTGTTAAAATAATCTGACTGCACAGGATGGCAGTGTTTCCTCAGCACCTGAAAAGCCTAAAACCAAATGACCTGGGCTGGAACTATCTCTAAATTCCAACATATCCTCCTAGCTTGGCTCACCATATTTATTCGTTCATGAGCTCTAACCTGGACACAAGAAGACACACAGGCAACCCTAACCAGTAGTCTGACTCCTCCTCACATGGAAAGACTAAAGACTAGAGATAGCTGAACATGGACAAAGGAGCTTCCACAGATACTCAAGTAAAACTTTAAGGGCTGGGGTTTCCTGGACAAAGGAAATTTTACATTTCTTTTTATATTACTTTTTTACCTTATTAATTGAAATCCCCTACATTCAGCTGTAATCCACTGTAATCCACAGCTGAATGTATGTGTACATGCAATCTATTATCAAGATTCCACCATTTGTGATTTGTATGGACTTTTTTTTTGGTGTTTTTAAACTGGGAAAAACAATGATGACTCAATCCACTGTGTAGCACCACAGGTCTCTGTAGCACTCTGAGCACACCTGCTCCTTTTCTAGACAAGAATCTCACCCTTTTCTACAGCAATACTGCCAAGGCTTCCAGAATAGAACACAGGAAAGTATTTCTCAAAAAGATACTCCAAGCAAAATTTTGGGACAATCTATCCTTTAGTCTTTTTCTTACCTCCCAAAATAAGTATTAGCATCTTTAGGAGACATACAAAGGCAGAAAAGTAATCTTGCTTGCAATACTACCCTTGAAATGATTACACCCACATGCACACTACTAAAAAGCAAACAACAGCCCACACAACTGAAGACCTTAATTTCACAAGCCCTTAAGAAGCTTTCTCAGAAGCAATTAAAAAAAAAGAAAATTAAACTTACAATGTAGTTTCTCTGGAAAGGGTAAAGACATTTCAAATTAACTCACACTAGCAGGAGGACCCTCACAATGCCCACTCAAAGTGTTCCCACTCCACAACTTAAAAACAAAAAAGCCATTATGGAATTTAAGAGAAAAGTAATTTTATTGTCTACCAAATCACACTTTACTTTTTTTTTCTTTTACAAATTCCAAAACAAAAGAAAGATTTTTTTTTAACATAATATAATGTAAAAACTCAATTTGCCACAAACTACTATACTCAGTGGAACAAATATATATTTCAGGAGTGTGGCCAATTGTAAAAATAATCTTATGAAATAAACATTGTTCATAAAAATACAGTAAAATGCACTTTTCCCACCTCAATAAATATATTTTAATGCTATTTCCATTTGGCATTTCAAGCCACCAGAGAGCTCTTAATGTAAAAGTCGCCAAAGTATAATTTCTCCTCATATACTTTTAGAATTATTGCAATAGCATCCAGAACTGTAAGCATTTTTCTTTCAGTCTTTTGTTTCCAGCTTCAGGGGAATCACAGACAGGAGAAAAGATTTATCTCTAAAAATGTGCTACTCCTATATTGATTCCCATTTTGGAAAGAACGTTTAAGGTTTTCTTCCTTTTCACTAAGAAACAGTGTGTAGAACAAACTGTTTCAAGGACGAATTCTCCAGAAAATTAAAGTCTATTGTCCAGAGTTATAGTTTTGTTTTAAATCCCTGTTTAATACATCTAAAATTAAAAAATAAACAGTTATGTTAGATAAAAATAGAAATTTTTGAACATCTTTAATAACAAAAGCTAACGGTTTTGTTAGAAAAGAGAAAATCTCACCCTTTTTACAAATCTTGCAAATTTTTTAATCCAAGTATTAACTTGAATTCTAGTTCTGCTTTCCATGCACACATGAAAACACACAATTATACATACACAGATCCCTGATTAAGACATTTTCCAAATGGCTTATTAAAATTTAAAAGTCCATTTCAACTGAAGTCACATTTTGTCTGTCCAAAGCACACTGTTTCTTCATAAGATGAGTATTTCTCTTCCTTTCTCATGATGTTTCCTTAGAGGTTCTGTCTACTTGTGAATGAATCAGTGTTTTATACATCACACAGATTGTAACAATAAGTACAATATTATTGTGCCCAACTCAATGAGTGCCTTTTAAAAAACAAGCACACAAAATCAACTCTGTTTCATGGTTGAGGACATGGCTAAGAAGGTGACAACAGGCTTTTCTTTCTTGTCTCCTTCACTTCCCCTCATTAGCTGGTTTTTGACACATAAGACGACCGGTATATTTGGCATATTTGATGGAACAGAATAAAAACACAACAAAACAATTAAAACCCTCTGTGACTTCTCAGACTCATTGCATAACCTCTAGTTCTTCCATTTCAAAATGTGTATTAAAGCTGTTTGCCATGGATGTATGTTCAAAGATCCTGGTCAGGCTTGGTTTCAGCAGCTCCTGCGAGGTATCACTTTTCAGGGCCATGATCTGATCTGTCCTAGGATCCCTTCTGTCATAGTACAGAGCCCACAGCAAAGTAATGGTGAGGATCATAGCCAGGATCTGCGTAACTCCAATAGAGATGCCTAGAAATCTCAGCACTTGCAATTGCTTCGTCCCCCTCAAAAAAGTGTACATTTTTTTACCGCATCCCTAGAAAACAAAAATAGATTAAAAAACCCCAGTCAATATTACTTGGTTTGCAGTTCCCAAGGTTTAGCTCATCCTACTCAGTGCTGGATTTTCTGGCTCCCAAAAATTTATCCCTCATTTCCTTCAAACAATACTTTGAAAATTACTTGCCTACTTTTGAAGTGCTTCCATAATGCCATCCTTAAGTTTTCTCATACAAAGAGACTTTACTGCATGTAACAAGCTGCAAGAGATCTGTGCTGCTCTTCAATTCAGAAATCACTCAAAGTTGATCTGAGTTCCTATCAACTCACTGATTTTTAAAGAAACTCAGCTGGTTTTGTGAAGGTTTAAAAGCAATTAAAATCCTCTTTATCATCTTGTTTCTCTCCTTAAATTGAAGATCCTCAAGGTTGTCAATTATTTTAAACTCTTTAGGCTTTTTCTACAAATATTACCTTTATTATATCCAAAACTAAAACAGTACTCTAGAAAAGATCTATAGACCTGCATAACCTAATCAGAAAAAGTCTGGTGAAAACTACATTAACACATCTTAAGTTGATGTTGCACAGAAATGGAAATTAAGCTCTTTCCAAACCATCAATTCATGCTGTACAGTTTGCTCACTAATTAAAGTCAACTAATTACCACACAAGGCTTCAGGAAAGCTCGCAAGCCCTCACAAGGCAGCAAGGATCCACAAAGAGACAGTGACTCTGGGAACTACTGAATAACAGCTGCAAGCACAAGTTACAATGCTCATTGCTCAGTAAGGGCGATGCCCAGTCCTAGAGAGAATAAAACTTTGAAAGGAGGTCCCTTTGCTACTCTGGAGGATGCTTATTCTATATTCTAAACCTTGCAGAGTTTCACAGAACAAAAGGAAAAAAAAAATCAAAGGAACACAGACACTGATGGAAAATTCAGAGTAGCAAACTGGATGAGGTAATACCACGAGGCACTGGTCCCAGAAGCAGACATCAGGAACCCATCAAAATGGGCACTGTCTTTAGAATGGTTTTTTTTGCATTTATAATCCTTACCACATATTTCTAATGTTTTTTCCTAAGAAAGTAAAGCAATTGATCAAAGCAATGGAATTTGAAGACAGGACACGGTAAACAGCACTTTTCAATCACACTGGAATTCCCCAAAGACAACAATTTCAAATGCTGCAGCCCTGAATGTACTTAATAAAAGGTCCAATTTTTGCCACATACACAAAATTCACACTGCATTCAACAGATTTTCATTTAGGATCTGAAGAAAATTAATGTACTATATGATAATTGTACCAGAGTAAATTAAAGGATCTCAATGTCTTTCCTCATTTCACTATGTCATTTCCTAAACAATAACAGACACAGAAGAAGGAGCAAATGTGCATTCTTTGAAATTTCAAAAGAAAAAACCACATTGTAGCAAAAGCAATGTAATTGAACTTGAGGGGGAACAAAAACTGTCATGTTGGCATCTTCCTTTCTTCAATTAGAAGACTATTGTAGCTATACTATTTTCCAAATTTGTTTTTAATTACAGAGAAACCGGCTGCATTTTAGTACTTTTGATAACTTAAAGGAATGAAGGTACATGCTGGTCACAATTTAAAAATGCTCCACCACAGCAATATTCAAACTCAGATCATTTGTTGCCTGGAGAAAACATCCATTAACAGAGAGCGATAACATTAATACCTACATCTCCTGCAGTACAGACACATAACTGAGACAAATTATGCCCAATCTAGATAGACTGTTTCCCTCCATTTCATGATGTTCTTACAGTTCTGATCTAATACAAATTCAAAATCAGTTTCAAAACTGAGAAACACCCTGCCAGCCCTGTTATCTTCACATTCACGCATTTAATTTCTGCTTATGTGACACTTTCATAGTTGGTAGTCTGCAATTAAACAGTATAAAAATATACTTTCTTTGGCAAAAGTAAAAGTTTGTCACTAAATGGGGATCTCTTGTTGCCAAGTCAAATATAGTACAAAACTTTGCAGCAATCATTCAGAAGAATTAGCTTCAGATTCCTACAGAGCTAAGGATTAAAGCCATTTTATACTTTCAGTTTTGAAGTGGGAAAAGAGAGTGTATTTCTGATTTACTGCAACACCATAGAATAAGAGTTTGAACTTAAATAAGGCACTTCTCAGAGCAGAAACAATAAGCCCTCGACATAATCAACAAATCTTATGTATATCCAAATTTTGAGTATACTCACAATTATATTTTTTATTTATTGAAAACAAATTTTAATATTAGAAATGAAAATAAAACCGAAATTAAACCCAAATTAGTTTAACTAAAATTTTGAGTACTCAAAATTATGTTAGAAAACAAAAGAAAATATTGAACATGCAAGTTTGATGTTTTTGAAGATAACAACTCCTACCAATCATTTTATCTAGGCTGCAGTTCCCCACCTCAAGATGGGCAGAGCTCAGACCACAACAAACCTCCAAGACCATACTGTCATCTTCACACTTCCCTCACAACCATGTTCTTTCTAAGGTCAGTCTGTCCCATGAACTGCACCAAAGGTGAAGCTCATCAGAATAAAAGCAATCCAAGAATACTAGTGCATTTGAAAAACAGCTTTCAAAATCACACAGGGAAAAATATGATTCCTTCCAAAAATACTCTCAAGCAGAACTGTCACCTTTCTTTCTGCAAAAATTAAACCGTGAAGGATTCCAACTCAGACTACAGAAAGCTCTGAGTTTCCAGCAAAAAATTACAGCACAGTTACAACAAAAAATATTTATCAGTCCCAGACAAACCAAACTTTGGTTTTCTGAAGTACTACAAAGAATTTTTCTGAAGTACCAGAATGGACTTGCCAAGAATTTACATAAGCCAATTTTAGGCTAGCGAGGCTAATCTTATCAGGCTCCTTCTCAAACCACTAGACTATGCAAGTTTGTTTTGAATCAGTTTCTAAAAACGCTTTTTTTCCTTCAGCTCTCCAAAGCAGAATTCAGGCAGATTAGCCTTGGAAGTTTAAGTCGGTTTTGCATGATACTGATAAACTTATTAGCAAGTATACTGCAAGAGTCTGTGAGACAACCCACAGGCAAGCGCCATGGAAAGAAATATTTCGCCAAGCAAATAGCGTACATATCTCTAAGAGAAATGAAGTATTTTTGTGGCTGGTACAACAGAACACTGCCTGTCCGTTTTTGGAATGGGTTCTGCCGTAGAGAAACAAAAAGTAAATTTTTACCAAGTACTGAATCCATCCAAAATGCTTTCCGGTACAGCAGGGGAGGAACCATAAATGTACCCTTCAGGTTTCTTTTAGAAAAAAAGCCACATAGCATTTCTTTTTATCAAGTGGGCCTTAACACAGCCCTTATGTCCTACATAATAATTATCTTTGGCTATTAATTTTCTCCAAGGAGAACCAAAAGAATTTGAACATATAAAGTGTTCAGAGAACCACTTTCCTGGAATATGGCTGTGGGCATGAAACGTTAGCAGAAGATGACACAAGAAAACCGTGCACATTTGACACTCCAGTGACTAGTACCTCTCAAATTTTTGAGCTTCCTGTGCTCAAAAAGCAGTTTTTCATTGAGTGACACTGCTTACATACTCCTGCCTTTTCACATAAGTACGAAGGATGCATGGGGCAAATGAATGTTCTACAATTTCCATATGTTTACACTTCTTGAGGGCTCTCTGCGACAGACTTGGTCTGTATGGTACTAACAGTGGCAATGGTATGACAAAAAACAACCATCATTGAAGAGTGAGCCACAATTTTTTCTTCTTCAAGAATACTACTGGCAGGCTGTATTCGTGCTCAATTAGATGCTGCTATTTTTTGGTCTGTGGTTGGCCCAGCTACCTGTGAGAGTTTATTCTTTTCCTGCCAAGTTATGAGAAAACAAGCACTATAAACCAGAACTTTGTCCTTGAAAGGAGCATCTTGTATAAACTATACTTAATTGGTACCTCTCTATTGGTTGACGGCCTTTCAAGGGCACTCGAAGGAGAAAGTGAAGAGGAGGGTGATGAAGTACGCCCCCGGACTCATTTAGAAAAGACCCCCTGAAGTATAGCGCGCAAGCACGGGGGGAATTCCAAAGTACACACACATGCGCAGAAGGGGCATCACTTACATAACGTTGGGAGGGACTGAAGGCCTCTAGCTGGGCAGTGCTGGCCACACCTGCCCAGGTAGACATCACCAATTAATTGTATAAAAAGCAGATAGCTCATGCTGGAAGTATGCAAGCTTCACATCAAAGGACAACATTGCCTTTTGCGGGGATGCCCACTATCTTGTGAGCCTGTTGACTCTCCGAGAATGCAGCTTCTGCTATGAGTAATTCTAGGCATTCTGGGTCGGTAAGATAACTTCATAAGCAACACCTGGGTGACTGGGGGAGTTGTACTGAGGGCTTATTTTTCTCCTCCTTCTTCTCTCTTGGATTTTTTCATTTTGTTGGCCACCTTTTGGTAATAAATATTGGTTTTGTTGAGTTTTCAATGGTGTATGGTTTCAGTTTCAGCATCCTTCTGAACTCTCCCTGTTACACAGGCCCCAGAAGAAGCCTGAATGGCTTTCCTGTTCAGAGACTAACACGTCTAAAGAGTAACCAGTGCTGTCAGTGCTGTGAGCCTTGCCAGAAGGCATGAGAGGTTCTACAAATAGCTGGTGGAAAGAAAATAGCCTCTGCTACTGTCTCTAAGGTTCCCTAGCAAAGACTAGACTTCTGAGGCACCTGCCTTTCAGCAGCTCTTCCTAATGGAAGCACACCGCCTCCTAGGATGGATGTTGGAAAAGTCCAGAATAGATAACTTCTTTTCATAAAGTCAATACCATACAAATTCATTTCCCCAAAACTTGTTTGTTTCCCGGCAATAGCTAATAATCATTTTGGCTTGTTTATATAGCGAATCTCCCCTGCTTCAGAGGTATTGCTCCACAGCTCCTGAACAAAAGCCATGCAACCAATTCTTGTAAGAAAGGGTCTTGAACAGCTTAAAAAAATGGGACAAAATAAAACTGTTTTTTGGGTACTCTTCCATAATGCAGAACTACACCATCCACTGGAGAAATGTTCATGCTTCAGCACCTGAAAGCACACTTCTCATGTCCATCCTCCTTCCTATGCACCCTATATTACTCTAAAAGCAATCAAATGAAGAATGCATCTCTTGTCAGATCCTCATAACTACCTGATTGAGACATGCCTTCTGTCGCTGTTGGACTATCTGGACTATTGGTCATTCTGCTATTACTGAATGCACAATTAAAAGTCTTCAGAGGTCTGTTAGCACTAAAAAATGGTAGTAAGCAAACCAGTCTTCAGACAAACATGACTTTGGACAATATTTCTGTGAGAACTGAGTTTTAGTAGAGAGCGTATTGATCTTTTTTTATAATTTTCACTCTAAGAACAGTAATGACTTGCTACCATGATCACCTCCTTTGTCCACTTTGAGTTCAAATAGGTCCTCTCCTGGTTTTAAGGTGCTTTTTTTGTAATTCTTCTTAAATAATCATACTGTAATGCAGTAGAGAGAAAGAACATTTTCACAACAAGTTTCTATGCATGCTCAGAGTACAACAACTGAATTATCTGCCTCCTGGCATGAGACCTTTTATCAAGAGCGCTCTCATCTTCCTAAGAAATTCTCAAAAGCATCCTTCACTATACATTTCACTAGAGTACTCTTACACTTACCCTACATTAGTTTAATGGGCTGGAGCCTGGACATTACATCGCAATTAATTTTTAACTTTTGGATTAAAGCAAATTTGAACTCCAACCTAACTGATATAAAATAAAAACCTCAATGTTTAAGCACATCTCAGACATTAACTGCATTGCCATTAACTTATCTCACTTCCAGGCAAGGGTGGGGAGGTCCACCCGTCCTTCCTTCAGCATTAATAATAAACATAAACACAATAAACACTTTCCATAAACACACCTACTCTACAAACAAATTACTCTGTTGCACTGTAAATGATTAATTCGGAAAATTACTGTATCAGGAAGAATGCACAAAACCTTCTGAAATATTAATATTTTTCTTCCTACCTCCTGATAAAGGTCACTGAGATCCTCATGATGTGCCTGCTTAGAGCATCCTGGGAACTCTCTGACACAACAGGAGTCAGGTGGCCAGTCCAACTCTGTCATTTCCAGCCAGTCTGTGAAGTACACCACGCCACAACATTTAAACTGCAAAGGAAGGATTAGCCAAGATCAGCAATAATGATATTACTTCTTCATGAAACTAGGTCATCAAAAAAGCCAAATAAATTCCTAATACCAACCTCTAAAATATTTACATAGAACCAAAAGTATCTACAAGATCTGCCATGTATCTTGTTTTGCTGTACTTTTACATAAAAGCAACATGAAAATTTCAAGGTAGTGACCAATGAATACCTCAGAAATAGTCAATGGTACCACTCTGTCCATTAAATCCCAATTGCTTCCTCAAAGGATGCTTCACAGAAATTGTCCTGCCCTGGAATTCTCCTATCCTTACTACAAGGAACTAACTCATGGTAATTTCATGCCAAAATGGTGAGTAATGAACAAGTATACCAGTGGCTGAAAGAAATAGTAGGGAAAGGTCTTACTAGTGAGGATTATTCCTGCAAGGATACAACTACGGACACATCTGTTGAAAACCAGAAAAAGCACAGATTTACCTGAATACAGATGTGAGAAACTGAAAGCAATGGCTCGGAACAACTCAGTGTGTGGGGGAGGTGGCAGATCAGGTTCAGCCAAGGTGGGATGGTGCTCTGACTCAAAACCCTGCCTCCTTGAATGCCTTTGGTGCAGCTGTCAGTCACTGGCACATAGGGAGCACTGCCCCACACCACACCCCCTGGAGCCCCTAATCCAGCCCCAGAATGGCCATTAGCCATTGTCACACACCCCACACTGCACCCCCAGGGGCCCCTAACCCAGATTCCGAATGGTTGGCACACCAGAAGCCCCACCTGGGGCTGAGGAGGGGGTGGGTGGTCACAGGAGTCCAGAGCAAATAAAACCAACACCATGAGGTCTCCACGTGGTCACAGCCCTATTGTCCTTGGATTTGTAGTAGTTGGTGCTACCGTGGCCCTAAGGCAGTAGGTGTAATTCTCTCTCTCTCTCTTTTTCTTTACTTCTTTTCTTGATATTTGGGTAACTTAAACCTGGATGGGTTGGAATTTGCTAAGTCAATGCTTTGTGAAATGCTTTCTGATTTAATGTGTTCTTTAAACTTTTGCCAAGTTCCCTTATTTTCCGAAGTTCGACAGTAAAAGTGTGTTATTTTGACCTCCTGAAAACATTGTAGTGTTTTTCCCACGTGTGACCTGAAGGTATAAATGAACCTAAGGCGCTTTTAATAAATCCATCAGACAGGTTTTGGGGCTCCGTATCTTTATGATGTAAAACCCCTTTGATAAGCTCCTGAGGTGAGGCTGGGGTCTTACAACAGAAAAAAAAAGGAAAAAAAATAGATTAAAGCATGAGCAAAAAGGTATAGAAATCGCAAATGCTAAAAGGAAAACAGAAAATAAAAGGAAAGGGTATCACACTAAAGCAAATACTCCAACAGAATCAACCATAAAAGTTAGAAGTCTGGCTGCAAGGCAGATCAGCCGTAATTGGGTATAAAAACCAGCAGGACTAACAAACTGTCTTCTCTGCAAAGCACACCCAGAGATTTAAAGCCAAATGACCAGTCTACCACATTAGTAGCTGCTTTCATATAGAAAAGGGATAAAGCAGCTACATTACATTTGGTTTGGAACTGGATGCAGACTTGACATGACTGAAAAGAAGACTTGCTGCAGAAACAAGATGCAATTTTGTTTCTGTCTGAATGCCCTCCAGTACCAGCCTGAGTTTGACCCATGGGCTTGGGAACATATTTGCCCCCCCTTACCCACTTCAGAGCCCACTTCTGTATTCCACACCACTCCTTGGTCACAATCAAGCAGATCAGTGTCCAGACTGTAGGCACACACTGTGCCCTTGACCTTAACAGTCCTCTTAAAAACCTCACTTCTTCCTTCTTTACCACAACTTTAATGTCTCTGTTTTTATTAGCTTGTTAGTTCCAACACTTCAAGGAAAGCTCAAGCTTTGGCTCCTCACCATAACTGCAAAGACCATTAAACTTCCTTTTCTTACTCTCAAATCTTTTCTTCCCCCACTCAGCTCTTCTTTCCTGACTTCAGCTGACCCTTACCATCTTCCTTAGCATAGTCACAACTCTGGTATTAGACCACCAAGAGGGTTGGGGGAAAACACATTTCCCATCTGTCTCAGATGTTAAAAGATACAGAAGAGAGAAAACAAAGTTGATCAGGGCTGAATCTTTGGTAACAGAATTGTAATCACAATTTAGCTAACTGAAGAAGGGCCACAAGAAAAGTGCTCATTCAGGAATAAAGCACATGCTAGGCTCATAAATACAGTATCTAAATTATGACTGGACAGAATATCAAGAAGAGCCCATTAATTAAGCAGAATCTGTAAAAGAGGTTTCTCACATGTTCACTTCAAACTTTCCCCAAATCAGTCATCTGGTCAGAGATGGAATATAGAAAATCTAACTTCTAAAACAAAGTTTTTCTACCCTAGAAAAGTTATGGCATAGTTTAAATTTTGTTACTAATATTCATATTATAACCAGCCATTATGATGACACCACAACAACTAGGAGGATAAGAGGTAGCTTTTCATTTATTCAACCTATGCATTCTAACCAAGATACAGTACCAGCTCTATTCAAGGAAAATTGATTGAGACCATTTGATTATATCATCTCAGGTACAGAACAGATATAAACACTCTACCTGCACATGAAGAATCACTCAGTTTCACAGAGCACTTGAATGGCCAGAGCAGAGAACAGGGTGGGGGTATGCTGGTGTTTAACCTCTTTCTTTCAGGTTTTAGTATAAATACAGACTAACCAAGTGCTGCCAGGAAATGTTTAAATAAACAGGAAATCTGTGCAACAGTGATAGATTTCAACATTTCAACAAGAGCAGCACAATGACAGGCATTAAGGAGTTCTCTTCCTGCATGTGAGTTATATTTGGAGTTAATGGGTTTTACCTTGGGCGATTTCATGTTTCTGTAACACAATACTTCATTCTTTAAAAAAAGTTCTGAATTTTAGTAGGGTAGAGGGCAAAGCTGTGAATACACAAGGAAGCTTTTTGGTTTGTTTCTGACCCCCTCAGTCAAAGGAAACAAAAACCCTGATCACTTTCACAAACCTCAGCCAAAGAGAGTGTAAGCATCTTTATGAAAACTTCCTTTTCCACTCCTTTCCAGCTAAACACATACTTAACCATGACAGCTTGATGAAAAGAAACTAACAGAGCCTACAGGAAGGGGAGCACAGTTTAATATTAAAATCACGTATTCATTTCACTTTATCTGCAGATTTTTAATTTTATATACATCATATCCTAAAATGCTACAGTAATCCTAAAAGGTGTTGATGTCCTAACCTTACTGGCAAAGGAGAAAAGAGTGTTAGCAATTTAACTGAATTTAGTGACATTTTTCTTTTGGTGTTTAAGCATCTTTAGTGCATATAAAAACTAAAGAACTGGATATCAAGTGATGTTAAAAGATACCATCACTACATAGTGTTTCATATGAAATGAACTTTTCACTTAAAGCCAAACCTCTTCCTTTAGCAGATAAGTAACACTTACTGAGCATGTATTACTTCAGTTCATGAATTACAGTCATCTTACCTCCCTCTGGAAGAAATTCCAAGCATGGGTCAGCCACTGGTACCTAGGTAGGCCATAATTGGTCATCCTGGCTTTCAGCGTGATCATATCAGACCACTGCACTGGAACCTGGAGCAAGGAAAGATAAATGATTACAAAACGGATCAATAACCTTGTGGCTCCAAATCCACAAATTCCATCTATTCTGTGATCTTTCCAGTGCAATGACCAAATAACGTTGTATACAAATAAAACAGGAAAGCAAGTGTTGCAATTTTTATGATACTAATACTTCACAGGCTTTTCTTAAAATATCAGAGGAAAGTTATTTGTTTCCTTTGCTTACAAATTAATCTACGCTGGAAAAGGAGTTACGTTTTGGAGAGGTTCAGGGATAGTTGGGTACAATCTGGTTATATCATTGCCACATTTTTTACCTGGCAGAAGACTTGAACTGAGTCCCATCCAAGTCATCAGGGATGGCATTTGTCTACCCCAGTTTAGGTATCTCCCTGGTGTCTTCTTAGTCAATAGAAAGATACAGGCAGCTGAACAGGGTAATTGATCTCAACATAAGTAATTTAAACAGAGCAGATGCACCATTGCCTTGAAGTCTCAAATCCACTTCACTGTCTAAGGTGACAAACTTAGATCTAAATGTCTAACTTCTACATATATAAAATTAATTGCAAGGAATTCTACCCCAAGAGTTTTTCCAATGATTTTCTGGCTTTGTCTGGAGTCCTGTATGCAGGTATCCTTAATGTGCTCCGTTTCAGTATCTTGCTCAAGAACAGAAACAAGGAAATGCAGATGAGGCCTTGTGATCTTATTTCTTCATACACACTCACAGTCTTGTAAATCTTGAAATTTACAAATAAATACTTCAAGGATTCTTGAAGTATTTTTCTTTCAAATTTGACTACTCAGAAGTGAGGTGCTGGCGCTCTCCATTGTCTGAGTATGACACGTCAGCAATTCGTTACAAACAACAGAAGCAAGTGCTGTGGCACCAGGCATGCAATGCATTTAAGAGTCAAGATTAGAACCTCACTTCTGTTCAGCTGCACAAATTTCAGTGTGCCAAAGCAAAACAAGTTGCTGAAGACTGCATTGCCCTCCTAGGCACACATATCACTCACACTGAGTTTTGCCTTGTTTCCATTAGCCTTAACAGTCATGGGGAAAGAAATCAAAATTGCAATATCAACTGTCACTTGGATGGCAGGGGAGCCCAGCTCCTCTACCAGCTGTGACTTTGCCATCCTGTTCAATTTGGAGTAAACATTAAAGGCATTCTGCAAGTAGCAACAGATGTTATCTAATAAAAAAGCCTGATCACAGTACTTCCCAAGAAGCCTGGTCTTCATTGTGCTCTATGCTCTACAAAAACCTAGGGACAATCACTGCCTGCCTGAACCCATAAGACAAATAAGAACATGTGATAATGTTTCATTACAGCTATTAAGTTATACTACATTTCTGATGCCCTAGTAAAGCTTCATATCATTAATATATTAATAATGCCTTTTTGCAGATTTTTCTCTCTTAAGTGATAAAGTCTTAAAGTCACAATTGTCCACATGAAAAATATGTTAGCAGTAGAGTACTAAAAATACTTTAAAACGGTATCACAGAATCTTTCTATCACAAACATTTACACTGGTCACTATAATAAAATAATTTGGTTTGTACTCAATGCATTTCCCTTTCTTCTGCATTGCAAGCTAGCACTCTGCTTTCTTCAGGTAATTTGATATTCCTGCAATTAAGCTCTTATTTGCTAGAATATTTTTTTATTTTTTTTTATTGTTTGAGTTGAACACAGTCCAAGGTTATGCCTGCAATACAAGGCATCCAACTTCTTTAGGAAATCAATGGGGGAAAAAAAAAGGTGGAAAAAATGCTAAAGAAGCGAGAGAAGGAAATTAAAAGCAAGGTAAAACAATCTAAACCCCACTGTAGAAAGGCAATTTGAATTCTGCAGGTAAGGACTGATTTTGGAATCTGTGTGTCTGACTGCTCCAAGAATGAAGCCATATGAGGAGCCTCTGAGGTCACTTGGTCTGTACAGCTTGGAGGAGACTGAAGGGAGACGTCATTGCAGTCTACAACTTCCTTGTGAGGGGAAGAGGAAGGGCAGGCACTGATCTCTTCTCTGTGGTCACCAGTGACAGGACCCAAGGGAATGGCCTGAAGTTGTGTCAGGGGAGGTTTCGGTTGGATATTAGAAAAAGGTTCTTCCCCCAGAGAGTGACTGGCCACTGGAACAGGCTCCCCAGGGCAGTGGTCACAGCACCAAGCCTGAGAGAGTTCAAGAAGTGTTTGGATGATACTCTCAGGCACGTGGTATGACTTGGGGAGAGTCCTGTGCAGGGCTAAGAGCTGGACTCAATGATCCTTGTGGGTCCCTTCCAACTCAGCATATTCTGTGATTATGTGAGCTAAGGACATTGATATATTTACTAAACAGCTTCCTATCAGCTCATATACGCAGTGGTGCACAATATTAGATGTCTGAGATGCATTTGTTTGACTGTACACCAATGCTCTTCTGTAGTGTGTAGAAAAACAAAAACTAGAGATGCCGGTTTGATTTTAATGTAAATTTGTAAAGTTCAGTCTGCCATTGAAATCTACTCACTCATTTTTCTAATGATTATCAAGGCTTGATCAATTCCTAAGTAAGCCAAGAACCCACACTGGCTTTTCAATCTTGTGGGTGGAATAAATTAGTCATGAGGCACACTTCATGCTGAGAGCTATCATGAGCTGGAAGGAAAATTGTTTATGCAAGGACTCTTAGAGTAACTTGTCCACACTCCAAGGAGAGCCCATACGGAATCAGCAGAGGCGGTTATGCCTCAGTGACATTTCTGACATCATCACCCACCCACCTACACTAATGCCAACTGATTCTCTGAAACCCACCAGGGGCCATGTGATTTCATGCTACGCTGAAAAAAACATGACATCAAGTCACCCTTATGGGTATAAGAGGGAGTCTTCTTATCTTTATCAAGTAGAGTGGGTGGAAGCATGCTCTAGGGAAGTGACCTGCACAGGTATGAAAGAACCACTGAAAAACAACTGTACTCTTCCAGACTGCCACATTCCCCATGGGTCTTAGTAGCAAGAAACCCAGCTGTGCCCCACCTTATCACACAAAAAGCAGTATTGTTAGGACAAAGAGAATAATAGTGAGAAATCAGATAAAAAGAGAAAATAACAAAAAAACAACAGCAAAATAACAACAACAAAACCTCAACACAACCCAGTATTTCAGGGGATGAGGAAAGAAAAAACAGGGGGGAGAAGAAAAAAGAAAAAGAAAAGCAAAAAAAACAGTATCTGGGTTCGCTGTGACCCACTGCAGATCATGTTGGCATAGAATTCAGCACTGCTTACTTTAGCAAAGGGACGCAAGAACAGCAGTGTTTTCTTCTGGAGGGAAACAGCATCACCAGTGCCTTAACATATATTAGGGTTATGCCAGCTTTTATCCCACTGTCCCAGGTTTGGGTTTCAGTAGCATAGCATGTAATCAAAAGCTTGGGGGTCAGATTAAAACACACCATAACTTCAGGTTCTCAAACTGAATAGGGAAGGCTGGAGAAAGCATGTTCCATTGCTCTGAAGGCTATGTTGTTTCAGGCAGTTTCCACTGACAAGATTTCTGTGGAAAGATGAATGTTAGTTATGACAGTCATCTTTGGCAAAAGCCCCATAGAGGGCAGCTGTGCCCATAGGATGAAGAATGCCTCTTGTCTGTATTCCCAATTTTAAAATGCATCAACGCAAGCTGACATTTAAAGCAAAGGGATAGCCTTAATTGCTATTATACTATAACACCCATCTGGAAGCTGTACCACAAGGAAATGAATTCTGATGCAAAGTGCTGCCACGTAACTTCAGACTTCAAATCTGCCAGAAATTCCTTTGGTCCACGTACTGTGCAAATATCGAGAAAGCTCCCTCCAATCTTACTGCAATGTAATTGCTACTCACTGTTGGAAAGACCATTATATTGGGCATATCTTGGCAGTTAAGAGAAAATATTTGTCCCTCTATTCATAAAAATGTACCAGACTGAGTACAAGATGCAAAGATATAGCAGCCAGCAAAGTAACATTTCAGCTTAATTTCAGTGTTCAATGCTTATCCATTTTCTTACATGATGGTTACAAGTCCTCAGTTTGAAAATTAAAGGTTGGTGCAGCTATAAAAGCTAGACAGAGATAAAATCTCTTCACAAGTTTACAGAAGAGTGTTTTATAGTCAAGACGTGTTTTGCTTAAAACTGGCATTTACAGCTTGTGGAGGCAGTGTGTACATTTCGGCAGACAGCAAGTCCTCTATTGAAAGAGCACATTATTTCTTTACAATGTAATACACTCTTTAAACATGGAGAACTTTTGGGGCAAAAATCCCTTCAAATTCTCACATCTGCTCTCTCAAAAGCCTTATTTAAGCCTGAAGCTCATACTTTATCCTCAGAAGTTTCAATGACTTCAATGAAAACCTGTCTAAGCAATAATTAACAAAAAATTAAGTCCTTAAGTCAGGTGCTGCAGGATTTGGCTCTCAAATACAGAGGGGGTAAGCAGAAACCAAGACAGGACCTTCCAGACAGACAAGCTTTCCCAGAAGAATTATCTGTTTAAAAAAAAGGCAGTCACTTGAAATCAGACTGTCAGAGTAATGAACAGAGATAAACACTAGAGCAATTAGGAAACAGCTAGCTAATGGAAATCTTTTTCTTCTGCTGAAAAAAAATGCAGCCTCCTTTTCTGACTCACCGTTATTTCCTGCTCGTAGGTCCAAACACCACAGGCCAGTTCAACACAGAATATTACAAGTAAGCTTCCAAAGTACTGAAGAAAACAGAATGGTCTTAGTTATCTTTATATTCTTTGAAATATAAAAGTTTTCAAATTAAAAAACCCCTTAATATTAAAGAACATCTCAAAACATTACTAACATTTCACGTGACTGAAGACATGGAAACCGAAATACATTTTTGTAAACAAAATGTGAAAGATTCATGTGGTAAACTTTCTGATATTTCTTATTAACATGAAGCATATGAACATTACAATGGACAAATCAATGAATTTCCTTGTTGCCCAAGAGTACAAGGCTATCCTGACACATTATGCTAAAGCTGCTGCAAAGAGGACAAATCTTTTTCCCTTATACACGTATAAAAGAAATCTCTTTTTTTCAGTTCCATTAAAGAAACATATGTAAATCATGCTAATAGCCAAAAGAGGGAAAAAAAAATTGACAAGACAGAAACAAACACAGTTCTTGAAAACTATGTTCTTATCAAAGTGATCTGGGTATTTGAGGTCAGGTCTAACTGTACAAATATTTATTGAGATTGATTGAAGTACCTTTTCTGTTACAAAGTCTAACCCTTGAACTATTTAAAAATAGCAACTACAAGTATAAATGAAGTAATGACATTTAAGAAAAACTGGTTGCTGTAAGTAAAAAGAGCAGGATTGTCTTCTGTATAGCATCAACAAACCCTTTCTGAATTGCAGGATAAATCTCCATGGATATTAAGGCTGCTTTAACTGGTGTTCTCCATTAAAAGTAGCCCATTTATCTTTCATTTAAAGCAGAAGTATAGTCCCATTCATTATTGACTCCAAACTTTCTTCCATGTCGATGGACTGAGCTCCTCTTTGTTCTCAGTATGCAAGACTTAAAAAATTTACAGTCTTCATGGATTTTAATTTCATTGGGAAATCAAAGAAACACCATCACAATATAGAATAGAATAAATATATAATTCCATAGTAGGACACATGTTGAATGGCTTTTATTTAGTAATTTCATTCTGGAATCTATTTAGAATGAATATAAAAGACAAAAACCACGTACTCATAGTAGGTGATTTCTTTTTTCTATTACAGGGTCAATACGATGTATTATTTAAAATAGCATTTAACAGTCATCTACACAGCACCTTTTTCATTCACCCAGTCTGGAACTGAGTAATTCACAGATACCTTGGCAGCTACTGAACAGTGTCTTGCCTTAACCTCTACTTCCTGATCAAATCTAACTCCCTAAATTAGGTTTTTACATGCACACTGAAAAAAAGTACATGAAAAAGACTCATGTTAATTTTCAGGAGAAACCTGTACTCGTACGCTCCCCCTGCAAAAATCTGTTCAATAAAGACAGTGTTGAAAAGAGAATTCCTGTTTTACTAGTCTTCACCATATTACATTGCACCTTTATAGTCATTCTAGCTGAACAACCCATTTCATTTCCTTACAAATCAACACTGTAAGCACACACAGAACTCCAGTACAGGTCTTCAATAACCAATATGTTCATCCTCCAAAAGTCCAAAAGAAAAATATGAGTCACACCTTGCAAGAACAATGATGCTTTCTCTAAAAAAAAAATTCATGAGCTTCTGTGCAAAGTAACCACTACCAATGCAGTGCTTGCAAGTTATGCAAAGGGTTCTGTAAAAAAAAAAAAGACAACACGGAAAACTACTTTTCTAAGTATTCACTTTGAAAACAGGAAAGAATGCCACATGCTTTAGCTCTTTTAATTACTATTAAAAAAAAAGTTTAAGTTTTAAAAAAACATGTTTAAATGTTCTCCCTTTTTGAGAGGGAGAACAACTAAATGTTTCAATGAAAAGTGAATTTGAGTTCTCAGCTGTCAAAATTTCAGTGGGTTTATCCTCTAATTGAATAACAAGCCCAGGACTGCCTGCTATCCCTGAATCTTATACAAAACTCACTGCTCATGGTGAAAGCGATGCATCTGGGGGTGTATGTATGGCATTCTCTGAAGAACTTCTAATCTGCAGTTCTTTGTAACATTTAATTAATTCATCAGCCTTAACATTTGAAACTTCCTCATTTTTGTCACCATTTAGTTTAGAATGCTTGTGGTAGTAGATGGAGACAGAAGAGCCAAACTGAAGATTTTCTCCAGTTACTGAAAATAGCCCAGAACCGAAAGCTATTTAGCCAGATTCACTCATAAACCACTTCTGGATCTGCCAGGGATTGAGCTCTCCTGACCAGCTACATCTGGACACATCAGAGCAATGCAGAATCAAGCTTTCTGTCCCGAGAAAGTCCATCTCTGTCCATAGGGTAAAAGACAAGAAAAGACACAGTGAAAAGCCCATGCTAGGAACTGAGCGATTGTGGCACACCAAACTCGCACATAGAAGGTTCAGTTTCACTCTGCTATTGAAGGGGAATATTATACCTCTCTCTAAATAAAATGGTTTGCAAAACAAATAATTCTTATGTAAGTTTTGAGGGAAGAAAAACCCTCTAACCATTGTTTAAATTTATTGCACCTAATTTCCATCTTTCAAATCCAGGAATTATTACTGGCTTCAGTACTTATTCCTTGTCCCCAGTTAAATTCCCACAGAAGCCTGAATGCTAAATGCATCTTCCTGCATTTACACATTTCTGCTTTTTGCCAGAAACAGGGACTTGGTTTTGAAGCAAGGCTAAATATTTCTTCCTATGGGCTGAGTTGCTGCATGTTGTAAAGAATACTAACTCACTGAGGAGCACTATAGTATATCACACTCAAAACTGCACCAGCAGGTCACTGATATTAACCTTCTACAACACACCTCCCTCAGAGTACTGGCCACTGCTGAGGGTTTCTACTGTTTCTTTCTTTTTTTCTTTTTTTTGGCAGAGAGACAGTAAGAAGGGGAAAGCACAGAGGGGAGCAAACAGTTTTGCAAAGACATACAGGCCATCATGGTATTAAAAAAAAAACAAAACCTACAAGCAATTTATGCACAGTAGTGATCACTTTAAGAACTATCTTTTACATGGTAAATCCTACAGACTTGTAACATTTGCCTTTTGTGGGCAACTGCTAATCACTATCAATCTCTCCCTAGTCTGACTACGCAAAGTCATCAGAAAACTGGAGTGGTGCCTTGACCCTGTTACAAACCCATCAGTTTCACTGAAGGATTTTCTCCAGCAAGGCTGTGAAAAACCTAAAATGTTGCTTCCTTGAGAGAAGCTGAATGACTGCATGCTGGTAGAAAACATTCTTTTGAGAGTAATAAATCAAAGTAAAATTATTTGCCAATTTAAAAATAAATAAATAAAGCAGTAGACATTTACTGCTCCTCACTAAGTCACAGACCCACATGTGGCCAAGATCCTAAACTTCAGGATCCCTTCAGTTTCAAATACATGTTGTCGATTAGCAGGAGCTGGTTCTCCTGAAACCTCCTCCTTAAGCTCACTCACCACTACAGCTAACAGGGAAAAAAGGAGAGGAGGCTGGGAGGGAGGTAGTAGCTCTGTAAAGCAGTAGCTTTCTTACACAAGCATTTCCTCTTATACTCGGAACCTTGCACAAGCACTTGGATTTGCAGCACTCAGTCTCCAGAGGCTTAAAGAACTCTAATTTTCCAGCACATCAGTCCTGAAAGAGAGGTGAAGGAACTCATGACTCTGAAGTTCAGGAGAAGCTGTTCCTCTCCTGTGCAAGAGAGTAAACATTAAAGAAGTGGGAACAGAAACAAAGTCATTACTGTGAAACCACTTCCAGACAGATGTAAAGACAAAGGGATAAAGGGCCAAGAAAGACAGTAAAGATATTCCCTGTGTAATCACCAGATGCTGTTCTGCTGGAATACTCTTCATGTGGCACAGGCCAGAGCCAATATCCAAATGCTGAAACCTCTGATGCAGAAACTACACACAACAACAGTACAGAAACAATCACAACAATACTACCTACTAGTGTGGAGACACTACAGGGTTATACACGGCTACTGCAACTTGCAACAGTCTCCAGAGAGGTCTTGCTCTCCTGCAAGTCAGACAGCCCTGAGTCCACATCTACAAAGAATTCATATACAAGACAGAAAGGACAGTGGGATAGTGGAACATATTGAATGCAAATCGAATTACGATGAATTTCAACCACAAAAGGAAGGTAACCATCAAGTAAATAAAGACAAAAAACAACAACAACAACAACAAAAAAATGGGGACTAATACTGAATAGGCTTTGTCCTAATTCAAAGAGCTCTCCGCATAAAGGCTATCAGAACCTGATAAAGCACTAGAAAAGTACATGGTATTTTCAAATATGCATTAAAAATCAAAATAATTCAAAACTATTTTTATAAAGATCTATACGGATTGTCTAAATAGAGTCAGAAATTTTAGTCTGAATAACATTCCTGCACACCACAGTGGTGCCCCATAAGAGGGTACAAGCTCCATATATGCCAGTGCTCCATACAGGGAGCATATATGTTCTGGTATATGCCTGAAATGTCTTCTTATCTCTCTATCTAAGGCTAAAAACTTAGCTACAAAATTAATTTATCCTAATTAAGTTATGCAGGCTTTTTTGCTATTCCATTTGTTCTACCAAACTAAACTAATACCCACCACCATCAAATATATTCCAGGAACATATTTCTTTCTTGATCATCTCAACCATTTAGATAAAAACACAAATAAAAATAGCAAAAGCAAGCACAAAATCACTATTACTGAATCTAAGTTATTTTGCACTTGCTTAAAAGGTGTTTATTCCAACAACTCCCATTCTGTTCAGAGAGTAATAGTGAAAAGTACACACGTGAAGCGTCTCCCAACATAAGACCTCTCCCTCATGGCTTTCCATGCTGCAGAGTACAGAATTTTTTTTTGTGGCAATTGTGGGTAACTTTAGGAAGGATGTAAAGTGTGAAGCATGATGTTTTATGGTTTTTTGCAGAGATGTAATACAAACCTCTTACTGTAGATCTAAAGATTATGTTTGTTTGTCTTGAATATGCCACATGATTCCTGCAATATTTGTCTATGCTTTTCAGGCAAAAGGTAAAAAGAACTGCTAAAAAATAACCTATTTTTGTTACAAACAGGATGGAAAAACCATGACTACAAAAAACACAGTACATCAAGAGAGTTTGCAAAAATTTTGATCCTCCACCCACCCTAGTCCCCATTTTAAATGTCCTTTTAAATGTCCTTCTCCAAAGTATTTCCAAGAACGTGGAATTTCTCAGAGATTTCTTTGACTGTAAAAATATTAAATTCAAACTACAAAGGAAGACTTGAGTTAAAACTCTAACGCCCTGCAGTAGTCTCCATCAGTGCAACAGCCAGGGCAATGTCAACAGCCACTGCCCTGTTCAAGCCATCATGATAATCCCACTGGCGCAGATACAAAATTCTGAGGATACCCTTCCAAACTCCGGCACAAGCATTATGTCAGAAATGAAGTTAAAACCAGGAGTTCTCAGAAATTTGGTGACTCCTGGTACTTGGTGACCAACGAGTCACTATGGCTCTCTGGTGCCAAGCAGCCCAGGCAGGTAAGGGCAAATCAACTGCAAAGCTGAGCATCCCCAAGTATGTTCCTGAAGTGATATTTTTTTTCACGTGAATTTTTTTGCTCTGCCACAGCTGGCTTTGGTAATTTGTTACCAATTACCTATGGAATGCCTCATCAGCATTCAGCTACTATAACCCATAAAACTGGGCTGTTAATCCATGCACAAGGAGAATCAAAGACCTGAACACATCCCCAGCCATGCTCCCTTGATCCCGCTCATACCAAACATAGTGTGATCGGGTTTTTTACAGTTTGGAAGCAAGAGTCTATTCAACTCACAAAAACATGAACAGAGACAGGGCTCTGCAGCAACCCAAATTTCATCAGGACTAGAAAGGCAAAGAGTAGTTTAATTAATCTTTTTCCTCCCTCAAACCTTTTGGTTTGTATGTTGCATGATGCTGCCATTATTGGAATTAGGGTCCTATTTCATGTGTTCTGACAGCTTTCAAGTTAACTACTGTCAATGTGAGGAGGCTTCCCAATCTACTTAATTAATCCCCAGTAATCACTAATTCATCTCACCCTAATGGGATGAGAACATTCCATCACACAACATAGTCAGAACACCGTCTTCTTAAGACCACTTCCAGACAGTGAGAAAGCAAGAGAGCCTTCTGTGTACGAATGCAAATACCAATGGCAGGCCGGGGCCAACAACTGGAGTCAGAAGTTGCAACATGGTGAAGAAAAGTGAGCATATGGGGAGCTTTTGAAGAACCTGTTCTACAAGGCTGTAGAAATCCTTTAATGTCTGAGCACGTGTCTTTCTTTGAAGGGTCAGTGTACTTACTAATGAATCATTGTTCATACACTCTGCATTTTATTTCATAAGCATCTTCTTTTCAAGCTCTACGACTCTTCTCCCAAGTGCTTTTCTTTTCTCCTAGAAGATGTAAGTTTTTTTTTTATACCTCAGTCTCAAGAAAAGCTCCAGCCTTTATGGCAGAACAAATGAAGAGCAGCTGATCAGCAACTCCAGCCTCCTCAGACTTGCTATCTCACACCACCTTCTTGGGCAATATGGTCCATATGGCATGAGAGGTAAGGAAAGCTCTGGGAAGGACAGAGCTGAAGGAGATCCCAAGAAGGCAGCTGCAGAATGAAACCTTATGAGAATCTCTAAAAGACTGGAGTATATAGTACATAAAGCAAATGCCAGAAGATTTTAAGAGGGTTATGCATAGCATTTCCCAATGGCTAACAGTCTGAGAGCATCAGCCTTGCTCTTTGGAGATGCAAGCCATCCAGGCATCTGTTTACCCCTGGGAAACGGGTAATGACCATCACCATTGGATCACCAACGGGAACCAGAATCTTTGTGTGCAAAATCTAACAAATTCTTCCTGTTTTGATAACTTACAAGCTATGGTTCCCTTTATTTTTGTTACAGTTTACAAGTAACAAGGTTATTTTAATGATTAATACAGCTATCCCTTACTAAATGGAGCAAACACTCATTAAATGGAGTCAGACAAATTGCATGGAAAACTGAAATCCTCTGTTTATCCACTCCAGCAGCGCAAACTTACCCCCGCCTCCCTCTTCCTTCCACCCCCCCCAGCTCTGCCCTATAGGGATTAACAGTTCATTAGTCATTTTGATTTTCAATTTGGTTTACTTGCTTGACAACATAGAAATTTATGAGAGACGCAGTCACAAGTCAACAAGGAAATGGGAGGAAACCATCAACTTGCAACATAAGCTACTGAATGTCATCCAGTTCATGATCATACATCTCTATTTTAGATTTGGTTCCCCAGATCACAAAATTTTATCAAAATGTCTTACAGCCTGTGATCTTTGCAAAGTCCAAGTTTTATATACATAGTTACCACTTTTTTGAAAATCTTTATAGCTAATTTTCAATTTTTTTTTTAAGGCAATGAACATTTTAGGTTTTTAAGATATGAATATAAGTTCTTTTTAATAAGTCCTTGGCTTTTTTAAAAACTAAGCAAAATTATTTATAAATAGTTTGAACTTCGTTCACAGCCTTGATTCTTCTGTGGAATATTAATGACCTGTTTTAAATTTTTACTTTAATGGTTAATCTTTGCTTATAATAGTAAACAGGTATTATTTTGGAAATAAGCAAATGCATACTTCACACAATTATCAGGATTTATTTGCTAAAGGTTCAATTACCTCGTGTCATTGAACTGCCAAGGAGTAAGGATCATTTCAAGGTCACGGTAAAGTACTGAACAGAACACAGGTAAAGAGACATTAGACCATGTTTCCTCAAGGCTTACAATATTCTCTTTCCTTTTCTTCTTCCCTTATTTCATAGGATTTATATTAAAACTTAGAGTTTCCCATTCCACACAGATTTTCAAAACACAGCTTCCTTCATTTCTCTACCCCCTTTATTTTCTCCCAAGGAAATTAAATACTATAAAAATGCTTCTTTAGTCAAGCAAATCCTTCTCGCTTGTAAAACAGATCGACATGGCGCTGCTACACGCAATAACTCTGCCTCGGCATGCCCCAAAACACTTAAAGCAATCACCATTTTGAGTGAAGAAATGCTCTTATATCTAAAATGCACACAACCAAGTGTCTCCATGGTTAAACAGTCAAAAGAACAAGATTAAGCAAGAAAAAAAATTAATTTACCTGACAGGACATCCACTCCATACTCAGTTTGTGGCAACAAGAATTCAGCTGAACCACAGAATCAAGTCATGCCCCACCAGTAGGACTGGGCTGCATTTTAGACAAGACACAGAGATTTGGTTGAGCTTTCTGGAGCCACTTACTCATTTACTCCTTCCTTGCTCTTAGGGACTTACCCATTCTCTATGTCCTTCAGTAGAGGAAAAAAAACAGGGCAAACAAGGAATGAAAAAAGAGGACCTGGAAAGGACAGAGCTGAAAAAAGAGCACGACAGCAGCAGGACTCAGCAGCACTCAACTTTTCTCAGTCAAGATGCAGCATCACTCATTCCCATCCTGGCTGGTATCATTCACAGCTCTTTCCCCTCAGCAACCCCAATCCCTTGAACCTACTGTCCTATCAGTCCCTGTCTTTTCAATAGTTTCCTGGTACATACATCCATCACTTCACCAACCTTTTATTACTATCTCCCTTTCTCTTTTCACCAGGGAGCATCATTCCAGAGCCCTTTTCAGCTCTGGTGCTGTTTCAGTCTCTTCTACTGTCCTAGGTATCTATGACTTTCAAGAACTTGGAAGGAGGAAGCAATATTAACAGTGTAACAAGTGGGAATTAGGGGGGAAACAGGAACAAGGAAGATCACAGAATATGGCGAGCTGGAAGGGACCCACAAGGATCATCAAGTTCAACTCTTGGCCCTGCACAGGACCATCCCCAAGAGTCATACCATGTGCCTGAGAGTATCATCCAAACACTTCTTGAACTCTGCCAGGCTTGGTGCTGTGACCACTTCTCTGGGGGGCCTGTTCCAGCACCCAATCATCCTCTGGGTGATTTTCTAATATCCAACAAAAATGTCCCGACACAACTTCAGGCCATTTCCTTGGGTCCTGTCACTGGTCAACATAGAAAAGAGATCACTGCCTGCCCCTCACAAGGAAGTCGTAGACTGCAATGAGGTCTCCCCTTAGTCTCCTCTTCTCCAGGTTGAACAGACCAAGTGACCTCAGTCACTCTTCATATGGATTCCCCTCAAGGCCCTTCACCATCTTTGTTGCCCTCCTCTGGATGCTCCCCAATAGCTTAATGTCTTTCCTATACTGCAGTGACCAAAACTGCACACAATATTCAAGGTGAGGCCACACCAGTGCGGAGTAGAGTGGGACAATCACCTCCCTCGACCAGCTGGCATTACTTTGCCTGATGCCCCCCAGGACATGGTTGGCCCTCCTGGTTGCCAGGGCACTGCTGACTCATATTCAACTTGTTGTCGACCAGGACCCCCAGGTCCCTTTCCATGGCACTGCTTTCCAGCATCTCATTCCCCAGTCTGTACATACATCCAGGATTGCCCCATCTTAGGTGCAGAATCTGACACTTCTCTCTGAAGAACTTCATACGGTTGGTGATTGCCCAGTCCTCTGATTTGTCAAAGTCTTTCTGCAGGGCCTCCCAGCCTTTGAAGGAGTCAACAGCTCCCCCCAGTTTTGTGTCATCTGCAAACTTGCTCAGTATCCCTTCCAGTCCTGCATCCAAGTCATTTATGAAGATGTTGAAGAGCACAGGGCCTAAGATGGAGCCCTGTGGAACCCCACTAGTGACAGGTCACCAGTCTGATGTTACCCCATTCACTCTTACCCTCTGTGCTCCACTCATGAGCCAATTGCTCACCCACCGCATGATGTGTTTATCCAGCTCTGTGCTGGACAGTTTGTCCAGATGATACTGTGAGAGACAGTATTGAAAGCTTTACTGAAATTCAAAACGATTACATCAGCTGGCTTCCCTTGATCAAATAGGTGGGTTACCTTGTCATAAAAGGAAATCAGTATTTATTAGGACTGATAAGCAGAACTTCTCTGGCTGTGAATAGTGACTGCATTGTCTTTCAGGTGTTTTTCAATAATTCCCAGAATAATCTTCTCCATAACTTTACCGGGCACAGAAGTGGGATTGACAGGCATGCAGTTTCCAGAGTCCTCTTTCTTGCCCTTCCTGAGAATTGGGACAACGTTCGCCAGCTTCCAGTCAGGTGGGACCTCTCCGGATTACCAAGACCATTCAAAAAATCATCGAGAGAGGTTGTGCAACGACAGCCAGCTCTCTGGATGAGTCCCATCAAGCCCTACAGATTTGTACGGATCCAGCTGAAGATAAGAGCAACAAGGCATGCTCCAAAAGTTTTGGGTCATGAGGCAAAACGCAGTGACACCTAGTCAAACACTCAGAATATAACTCTCCAAGAACAGACAAAGTAGCCAGCTCCATCAGGTGAGCCTAGAAATACAGCATGCAGTGAAAAGTGTGGCACAGAAGTCCAGGCAGCACGTTTCATGCTGAAAACATACTGGAACCATAAAATGACTGCTGTCAACACATGTCTACCTTTTATCTCAGCACTGTGCCTCTTTCCAAAAGGATGAGCAAGTGGCTCTTTACTACCACAGAAATCCACAAAACCAAAAAATTGATGGTCTCCTAACGACACTATCCAACCTTGCTGTCCTAAGTCAATGGCATTTCCCTGAATTGCCCTCAAGGGGCCAGACAGTTCTTGCTACTTCAAGCTGCTAGATAACTGCACCAAATAGTGCTGCGCTGCTTCTGCTCTGGCTCAACGTGGCCAAGTGTTCAAGACCAAGTGCCTGGGTGAAAGAAGCAGATCATCAACACAAGCACAGCAAACATTTGGATTTAAGCCAAGTATTTGCAAGAAGACCTGGACACTCCCAGCAGCTCAATTCCTGTCATGCTCTCCCACTCCAACACTCCCCCATGCTGCTCAGATATGCAGCTACTCTTGCTTGCTGTTCGTTCAGCAGGCAGCACCTTTCATCCCCACACACCTCTCAATAACCCATATGGCCAGGCAACTTGTGTCTTTCCTCTGTAAGCTCCCTCCTAGATAAGGAAATTAGTCACTATTTCAAAGCATTGGCCTTAGAAAAAGTATTTTAAGGACGTACACAGTACAGATTTATTTACGCTGGAGAAGGCAAGGTCAACCAAATGCACCTCATGCTTGCTTACACAGGCAGACAGAGGATCCCAGGATCAATATACTCCACTCCACAGTGCTGGGAGCCCTGCAGAATGCACCTGTTCCTGCAAAGCCTGGCTTAGCTCTCTGGCGACACTGTGGCATCACCAAAATCCATTTCAATATCTAACAACTTGTTTGAACCTTAAAACTTCTGACCTAAACAGGAAAGAAGCTTACCCTCTATCACATTTCAAGGGAAAAATATGTCTAATAATGATTAGTACAGGCATCTTCTCAGGCAGTTTACCTTTGAAAGTTAGAAATATGCAAAGAACAAAAATAATCTATTTTCTTGAGAAAATCGCTCATATTTGAAACTACTTGGGTATAATAAAAATTGACACACTTTAAGTCTATTTTCTCTTACCAGTGGAACATTAAACAAGTAGCCTTTCAGAATGCAAGTTAAATGTTCAGCCCCTTAAGTTACCCACCGACTATCTGAACTTGAGTTTTAGCACAGTACTGTGCTAAAAATATAACAGTATTATAAACACATTTAAGCGAGTCTCTCAAATAAGGCAGGACAACCTGTCCTGTGAACCTCTGTCTTCCTCCCACTCACACCACATTTGTAAATTAGCAGTTGATAAAAGGTACAAAATATGAAAATGAACTCAGTCTCTGTCCTGCTTAATTCTAAACTGCATGGGTTTACACCAAGTATGTTTGTCAGTTATTTCTTCCCTTTGAATGCTTGGTGGCTAAATAATGAAGAAATACTTCTGGCTGATAAATAACAATTCCAGTGCCAAATGTTAGTACAAGGTATTGGAGCAGCTGTGACTGTGGTAAAAGTCTACAGGGATCAGAACAAATATCCTTTATTACCACAGAGCAAATAACCTATACTATGTATTACTGCAGAAATACATGCTGCCACATAAAAAAAAAACACAACAAAATTAATTATCACTAAACTCTCATACTAATTCATGCCAACCATAGTCATAAGTACTGCAGAATAGCTGGTGCTGTGTTACTGCAGAACAGTTAACGTTTCACACAGAGTAAGAATGCCTTCTAGGAAGACATTAACAGTTATTGGTATCTTGCAACATAACAGATGTCCAAATTTAATAAACCCTCTCACCTCTGCATCCACATGGACTGAAATGGGTATACGGGTGTAGAATAATTTGCCCCGAGTGGTGACCCAGTCAGTAGTAACTATCTTGTCACTCTTTAGATAGAAGTTACAGAAACTACTAGTACAATGATGGTTTGGCTGTGTTTCAACTTTATAGACAAGTTAGTCTGCCAAGGTCTGATTTATAACCAGGTTCTGCCATGACAAAATTAATAAGCTATTTGACCACACACCAACAGGGTCTAAAAATGTTTAGCTTCGAGGAATATTTATTACTTTATGATTAAAAACTTTATGATAAAAATCAGTAACAGGATTTGTCCTACTGACCATCAAATATTTCTAACAGTTTTTCCCTTTGTGAAAACATGCAGACAAATTTGAATCCTATGTCGTTTAAATGCTGCAATTACAGACAAGTCATAGTTATAAATACCAGAACTTCCAATGAAAACTCCAGCCAGGAAGTATTTTCCAGTGGGATTTTCATGAGGCTCTTCTTTTCAAGAAACAGAGTTTACTCCTGTTATTTTAATAAAACAAGAACTTAAAAAAAAAAAAAAATCACATCCTTAAGGTTAATATTCCTAAAGAATATATGCACTTTTTTAGGGTTTGGTTTTGTTTTTTTTAGTTAGGCAATGTGCACAGACTTTAAAAACAATCCAAAAGGGACAGAGCCTGAGAACGAAGGAGGCAAAAAATTATTCTGGATTTGAAAAAAACCAATCCTGTTGAAAGAACCGTAGCAAGCACCATAAAACCTGAGTGGTTTCCCACCCCTGGTCTTTATATACATTCAAGTCAGTGACTTGGAAGAGCTCAGATTTTCCACTTTGGGCTGGCATCGCATCCACTTCTACATGGGGATGTTGGTCAATCACACAAAAAAATTATAGACTGTTAAGAGACACAAGGGCTCTTCAGACGAACTACCCTCAGGACTACATATTCCTGAAGTAATTAAAATTAAATGATCATACCTTTAAAATGCTGGTTCTACAAACAATCCGTAAGACTGAGGTGTTACATTTTCTTACTATCAAGCTAAGCAAACATTAGTTCAATTTATATTTATGCCCCATGTGAAGAAGGGAAGGTTTCAGGCATTTAATTGAAAGACAAAATTTCAAAAATAAATGAAAATAATTATGTATTCAGATGTATTAAAAATACATAACACCATAATATATGTATCTATTGCCCTTATGCTTTATAAGGTTTTCCAAAATCCAATTCAATTAACAGCATCAGCACTAGCAATTAGCATGCTGCCAGGAATGTCAGGACTTGCATCTAAATATCTCTGCATGCCATCATCACGGCTGTTCATGTACTTCAAAAAGAAGATTAAAAGCATGACTGAAGAGGTTGTTAATGTTTTACATGAAGGTTCTTTTCTTTTAGTTCATCTGGTTGAACAAAAGCTCATTTTATTGATCCATCACTTTTCTGATTAGTCTGATGAATGAAGCATTGACTTATGTCTGCACACTTCTGTATGCTATAACACGACTGCATTCATTTAACAATTAATCAAAGACAGTGACATACTCAGGAAGATATCATTTAGTTTTGCTTATCGGTTTGCTTAGCAAGAGCAAATCTCAAGCTCCCAAAAATAAAATATTGCAACACAAAATGATAAAAATGTCTTGTTTTGATTTAGTATCACTTCACTGCCTAAACACACTTCAAATAATTTATTTCCAGATGGCACTAAAAACTATAAATGATTTCTTCTTTTCCCTTGCAGCATGAATAAACGGAAGGTCAAAACCAGTTTTAACGTCATTTATTCTTGAATTAGTTAGTTTTTTCCAAACCTTATAACAAAACCATTTTTTTTACCCAAGATACTATGTTGTATTGGTATATATCATATAGTTGGTTTTGCCTTTTAATTAATTTTAATTTGTATTAAAAACTATCGCCCCTATAAAATAAAAGACACATTATGAAAGTAATCTTATAACCTTGCCTAAGGTTTAATAAGTTTACCATATTTTAATACTTTCACTATTTAGATGAAATAAAAATATGTACAGAGCCCTTTTAAGTATGTAAGAAAGACTACTGGAGAAATAATTATAGGGTATGAAATTACATTAATCCATTATTATTACGCACCTGCCTATAACTATGTAACTGTTTTACAACTTGTTCCCATTGACTTGAACACTGCAAGGTTAAGATCTAGAAATAAACAATGCATGACTATTCTGTTACTATAACATATTCAGATTTAAACAAGAGTTTTTCCCAGCTATATAGTTTTGAAACAATAATTTTCATATTGTATACAAGCTTAACGAATATCCAAAAGCAGAAACAGCATTTGCCCTCTTGCAATTGAGGAACACTTCTGCTGCAGACATTCAGCTGGAAATGTCAAATAAAGCCTAATCCAACCCTCTCAAATTAAAAAAAAGACATTTTAATACAAAACTCCAGTACAGTTTTACAACTGTTTTATCTGCCCTTAGAATATTTCCTATTAGATAAAAGCAAAAGTTGCATAAATCTCAGCCAACTTCTCACAGGGTTTTATGGCCACTTTGTTCAAAATGTGTGAGGTCTAGGTATCAGACACTTAAGCCTGCACAGATCCACAAGAAAAATTCAACTGTATGCACTTTGCTAGAACCCAACACACACTGCAGAAGCCCAACTCTACTTGTATAAGACCTTGGATATTTTCAAGAGCTGAAGGATTTTACCTGTCCACTTTCTTCTACTGCAACTATGGTAGTTAAGTCTGATACACCGCTTTCACACCACTGCTCCCACTCTCTTGGGCTTACAGACTGCTTCGAATTCTGCTTACCTTCATGTTAGAAGACAAAGCCCAATTCTGCAAAGAGCTACCAGCTACATTTCTAATAAGCATAAAATTACATGGCCCTCCTTAATCTCAGTATTGCCAACAGTCTAAAAATTTTAACTCTAAGCCTCTAAAATTTGTGCACACTTGATGGGCTTTTGGTTGAGTGTGAGTTTTTTGGTTTGTTTTTTTGTTGACTGGTCCTTTTATTGTCCTCAAATTCACTGACTTCCAGATGGAGAAAATGGTGTTTGGTTCCCTTGACAATCAAAGTCTTATCACAGTTAAACTGTATATAGAGCCTTGTGCGGGAGAGACTACTGCTTTTCAGCTGCTGTCAGCTCAGTTATGTAGTCTCCAGTTGAAGGAAAAAGTTGGGTACCTGGAATTTATTTTTAAACTTGCTCACAACCAAACGCAAGTGCAAAATTCCACATCCACATAAGAGAAGGCAAAGTTTCTGAACTAACTTTTATCAGCTACAAATGCTGTTACTTTACACACATAATCAACTGTGGTAATAAAGCAAAGTCTAGGTTAGATAGTTATTGCACAGCTATGAGTTAAAACAGTAGCATAAGGGTTTATTTCAGAGTTCTCTGATTCAAGTTCCTATAATTACTAGTATTTAAGAGTTTGAGTTTTTTTTTCCCTTCAGCAACTTCTCTACTAAATGAAGTGAATTTTTGCAACTGAGACACTGCTTGTCTTTCAGTCATAGCATAATGCAGTCTAGGCAATAAATTCTTTCCTTCTGTGTGCTTTGCAATTACAATTCCTCACCAATACCATAACTCAATATGGTAATAAAAAATAATCAGTATTTATCTAATGCCTGTGGATTAAAACCTTTCTTACACTCTTGAAATGAAGTAGAAGTTAGCTGGTTTTAGAAGTTATGAAACGTACCCAGACAAGGAGCAACAGATTTCTTTTCACTGTTCCACAGTACCCCAGCATTCCAACTATGATGAGGAAACAGCAGACTGCAATCATAACCGGGTGGACCACAGGAAAGTAAGTCAAAATGACAGCTTCCTCCACCCTAAAACCAATCAGAACCATAATCAAAAAAAAGCACAATCACACAAAAATTATACAGAAGAAAAACATAGTATAGCCATTAAAAAGTAGCAGATGTGTTCTTTCCAGCACCTTATACATTTCACAGCAATCTCTTCTACGTGGTTTTAAAGTCAAATGCTGCATTCAGGTACCAGAAAGTAATGCATTGTCCAAAATCTCTCTAGAGCAAAGGCAGTCTTCCTGTCCTGCACTTGCACAGTAGGCAGCACAATGAGGCCCTGTTTCATCACTAGGGCTCATAAGCCCTGCTGTAATAAAGCTAACAGAATTCCTAAATCTCTGGACTGAATAAAGTATCCAAAACTAAACGGTAATACGATATGGTTACATGCTGTCAAAGGGCCAAAAATTGATCCCTGTCAGAAGAGAAAGGCACAGGACTGAAGTTCTACCTTTCTTCCTTTTCTAATTTCAACTGATGCCAGATTGGTGGCAAAAATACACTTTTCAACAAAACAATAGCTTAACTGAAGGCTTCTTAACTCTACAAATCCTAATTAGGAAACTTGCCATACAGAATAACAACATATACCCCCAATCAATCAGCCTCACAGATTAACAGATTTAACTAAAGCTTTACCTTGTTTCTGCAGTTAAAGTGAGAACATTATTCAGGTAGTCTCTCATCCAAGCAGAAACACCTAATACGCTGATGGACATCAACTAAAAAGAAAAGATTAAGTTATTTGTCATGCATTTAAAACAAACTGCAAGCTCATTCATAATTTAAGTAGAGGATCAGTCATCACTAACATCTTTCATGCATCGATTTATCTGAACAGCATCTTGCCCCCAAAACTATACTGCTACATGCTTAGAGCTGGTTTGTTACTTAAGTATTAGGGAGTATTAAGTAGAATATTCTCTTCCAGTATGCAAAATTAATGTCTGGAATACCTTCTCTTTCACCCAGTGATGTCCTGCTGGCTCCTGTCCCACCACTGCATTACCTACCACAGAAACAACAGGGAGGGTTTATGCTGTGACTCTTTCAGGGCTCACATGTGATACCCATCTGCATGAAACCATGAAGCCATGCTCAGGTACATAGCTAGCAAAGAAAAACTGGAAGCCCCATACAGGATACAACAGTACTCACAAATCTCTCCTGTGTGTCAATGTATCTTGGGGATAAATGTAGAAGAATCTGATTCTCTCACTCATTCAGACTGAGTCACACCATGAATGCTGTGTCTCAGTTTCCTGAACCATAAAATGACAATAAAACTCACTATGCTTCAATTTTAAACACCACATCATCAAAGCATCTGGGGGGTACCTGACCTGTCAGGCACTTCAGAGGCATAAAGCCACTACACTCTTTCCAAGACTGCTCCACAGCATGTAAATCCCCGAGACTGAACCCACCTAGAACTGCCACCACCTCAGCAGACACAGATTTCTGTCACGTGATAACATTGTACAATTCAGCACACCTGGGGCTCTGGCCACTGATTTTCCTGAGAAGTCAAACCTGAACATGTTCAGAACCTGCCATGCTGTGACAGCACCAGCTCTGATGATGCTGTAGCAGAGGTACTGCAAGAGGACAAGGCACTCTTCACTCAATCTCACATGGGCACCTAAACTTGAACCACAGCTCAGGGCTTGAACCTAAAAGACACAGGACCTGAGAAGCATAGTCTAGCTGACAGAGGGAGACCTAAGCATGCTGATTCTTCTGAATACTACTGTGTTTGTGCATTGCATAGGGGTATGACAGGACACCTCAGCATTATACTTACAGTTTCTTAAATCAGTTAGAAGTGCTAATCTCACCTGTTGCCTTCAACATCTACCTTCCCCTATGCCCTCGTATTTCCCTGAAGCTGTTATGAAGAATAAGTTAACTGGCTCAAGTCTAACACAGGAAAAGTCACTCTGTGTCCTTAGCAGCTCCTTTGCCCGCAGCATGCCCACAGCAGGCTATTTCTGACTTCAAAATTTCACAAGAAGTCCCAGTAGCTAGCCCACAGCTTCTTCCTGCTTCTCAGATCTGATGCACAAAGTACGGGCACTGCCTTGGTTCTGGGTGCTGCCAGCAAGAGGCCTGGGTGCTTGGCATGCTGCAAGTATAGTCCGGAAAGCTAATGTGTGCTACAAGTCTACTGTGTTCACCCATCTTCTTTATGCTCTGTGGGGTCTGTTTGGGCTGGTGGAACAGTAAAGAACATTTTCTGTTGTGTTATTTGCAGGAAGCTGCAAGAACAAGGAAAAGATGATGACTGAAATCTTGTCCTAGATAAATTCCTCAACAACTAGCTATCTCCTTGGAAGAAAGCATTAGGCAAACATATGACACAAGCAGCTAAAAACATGAGAGATAAAGAAGACTACATGGTGACAGCCAACCTTCTTATGGTCAAAAAGCAACACAAAACATTTTTAACCCTCCACATCTCACTGCAAGGCCTGTTGATACACACAGAAAAGCATTAGTCCACACTTCCACTCTATGACAAAATACTTAGGATAAATGTAGTTACTTCACTTTATAACCACCTTCAGCAAACAGCACAGGAATTACACTAACACCAGCAGCACAACTCAGCCCAGGCACTGAGTAGGCAGGAACAGTAACAACCTCCCCAAAACTTTGGTGTGCATCCAAACCTACCAGCAAAGAACAGCAGGCACATCACTGCAATTCACTGCCATGTGATTTTCAAAGAGTCGAGAACAGGGGGGCAAGGTCCTGATTACAGTTCTTTTTGGTTCATTTGAAGGATGATAAAAGGTGGCCCCAAAAATCTGGCAGCCCCTACTTCAGCCATTGTTTGGTAACTAACTCATGGGTAAAATAGAGTTAGAAATCTGTATCAAGCAATCAGATGAAAGAACACAAGTTTATGACAAATAAACTACTAAGATAATTCTCACATTAGCAGTTACATCATTTCACCAAAAAGTTTTCATTCAAGCTCCTCTGATGACAGCCAGTCTGCTGTGCTGTACACATAATGTGATAGTATGCAGTAAAACATGTTTTATTTGTTGCAGCTGGCTGCACAAGTCACTGTGGGTTTAATTCTGAACTGTCACAGTATGTTATATAGCAGTCAACATGATACTGAAGAGTTTACAAAACTGCCTGCTGTCACACTCTATTTTAAACATATTTTCACATTGATTAAACAAAGGTAATAAATTATATTTTTATATATGAGCAGTATGCACACAATAATATATTAAATTTTAAAATTAATTGCTAACATGAAGTTTTTAAAGCTACTAGGGCTTTCTCACACAACTTAATTACAATATCCAACAATAGACTCAAACTATTTGATTGTCCTTGGAACTCTCTTCCATAATTTATGCGTCAAAATGAAAATATAAAATCATCTATTATTCATTAAGTATATATTTTAAGCCATTATTGTGAAAGTCCTACTTACAGTGTCTTTCAGGCCATACCTAAACTGGAAAATAAATCTGCATTTTCAATTAATAAATGAACATGGATTTCTGTCTTTAAGGGAGCAAGACCAATGGCTGTTGCTGTTTGCACACCTGCGTTCATCCTTTCATCATTTTTTTCATTCAAATATTCTAACACCCTCCTTTTTGACAATGCAGGTTGTTGTGCTCAGACTTGAGAAGGGTTTTTTTTAAATTATTAAATTGGAAGAAAGATTAAAAGCATCTTCCATACTAAAAATCACACACCATTCTTTTTATTCTAACAGATGGGATATACAACTTCAGGCCATGCTCTGGTACCCATAACAAAATGCTGACTAGCAGCACTACAGAGCAACTTGCTTTGCATGAAAAGGTTTCCAGCTCCAAGGAAATTACTTCCAAGATATGACAACATTAATCAGAATATATCCTTTTATTTCAATTAAAAAAAAAAAAAAACTGAGAAAATTTTCCAGTTAAAATTGATTTGGGTAACCTGAGCTGTGACTTATCAAAGGGGAGGGGGGGATAAATCACTACAAGGTCATGAACAGAGTACATTGCAATGCTTTCACAGGATTTTCACAATTAGGTTCAATATTCAGATCACTGAACAAACACAGATAACTCAGATCCCCGGATAAACAGAGAACTACATTTTTTTGGGACAGAGGATAAGGGCAGAGGAGGGTGGGACAAGAGGTCTTGTTTTTCTGTATTACCTGGCAAAAGCATTTAAATGTTTAGAGAATAAATAGCATACAAAAAAGGAAAATCCCTGACTCCCTATTAATGCACTATTTATTCTACAGACATGCCAACATCTAGTTTTACCTAAGCTTCCTACAAGGTTATGCCTTGGTCCCCTCCCACTTGCAAACAGCTGAAGCACATTCGTATTTGCACTTTGAATCCAGTTTGCTTGCACAGCTGCAACAGTAAGTTAACCTGCTCCACGTTTGGCAAGGCCTGGAACTTGCACACGTTGCAATAAGGCAACTGCTGGAGCACCGACAGGCTGGTGATGGGTCACCCTCCTGGGGCACATGAGCAAGTTTTCCAGCAGCTAGCTGTTCAAGGCTCCTAGAGCAAGCACAGCAGAAAGAAAGAGCCCAAATATGCAAACAGGTTGAGGTACAGTTCTGTTGTGTGTCAGACCCACAACAACTTCTGAGCTGTGTACCACAAGTGTACATTAAAAGCAAAGCGGGAAAAAGAAGTGCATGCGTGTTTTCATCCACCCTCTCTGTGACTACCCAAGCACTGCACTTCTTGTTAGGACGTAACTTGTGCCACTCTTCCCTCAAAAGTAAGCATCTCACTGACAAGAGATCTCTTGCCTTTGGGGAGGCAGAGGCATGTGCTGCTCATCAAGGGTAATTCACAGCAATGCTCAGAGGTCAAGTGTCCCAATCATATCACAAGTCACACATCACCATCAAGCTGATATGCCTTCCCATACACACAATACAATCTTAATTTTGTTTCTGTAAGAGCTTGCTTTTATTCACAGACGGTAGTCAATCTCCCAGATGCAGGCAAATTACTTCAAAACCCAGCATACATATATATATATATATGCAACTGGAAAAGGGAAAAAAACTGTGTATTTCCTATGATCCACATGACTACACATCACAGTGTTGTGGGTTTATCAATTAAGTTTTCTGTTTTACACGTCAATACACACGAGTACACAAAGATGACTAAAATGAACCTGCATTTTTAAATAAATCACACATTCCCTGTCCCCTATGGGACAGTTTAATTTTGTGCATTTTTATAGGAATGTGGGAAATAGCTACATGATATTTAAAAATTTATTCCTATGAGCCTTGTCTAGTGTCTACCACAGACTCTTGAGATGACAGAGAATCTTCATGGTACAGATGTAGTGCCTGGAGATTCATGAATAATTGGGTAGCTAACTTCTACAGAAAGACATGTGAATTTAAAGGAAAAAAATACACAAGTATCTACAGTCCAAATGGACCTTCCCAGTTTGCTGAAGATCATGGTTTACCAGTATAAGCATAAAGTTGGAAGTTTTTTCTTCCCCTTGAACTATGAGCTCCAATTTTGTCAGCAGAGGTTCGTGCATCATCCTCAAGGCTGAAGCAATGAGTTCCACAGAGTTAGTTGTGAAGATTACCTAAAAAATGTCTGTGGTTCTCAGATTTCTGAATGCCAATTAAAAGCACATTAATGTAATTTCTAACATTGGGATGGGGTGTGGGTTTATTTTTTCCTTTCCATTAGCATATCAAGCCACTCTTTTTCAGGACAGTTTTGCAGAAACTCATCTACCAAATTCACTGTTGACATGCCACTCTGGGTGAGACATACCAGCTATAAAGATACATGGCATAAAAGGTTATATAGGGGAAGATACAAAGTTGATTTATGGCTGAACTCTACTTTGTTAGGACATGGTCTGGTAATGGAATGATGTTATATAAATAATGCAGACTAAAGACACCAGAAAGTAAAAGGTTTCTCAAATACCAGAATTAAAAATATTTCTGGTCCTTAAAACTCCTCCTATAGCTTCCTCTGTTGAATGCATTCCTTTAAAAAGACACCATATTCCCACAGAAACCACAGTTATTTTGTTTATACAAAGAACGCTAAGAAAATCAGGTTTCAATTACACAGGTCTAAACTGCAGTCTCTAAAATCAGAGTATATTAGCCTAGGATGAACTCCTTGTTTACAGTGCTACAGGTACCCATCCAGGCAGTGTTTGTTTCAATGGATATTATTTATAATTTAAACTTAAAACATTGTCCTGAACTCTATTCATTCCAAGTATCTACAAACCCCATCAATGAGAGTGGAAGTTGAAAAGCAACAGAAACAACCTCTATGCAGAATCTGGTTCCACAGAAGGGAGGAAAGACTGATTTCTTTCTCGTGTTACAGCAGATTTGAAATTTAAGCAAAAAAATTACAAGATTAAATACACTCATTTCAAGCTGGAAAAACCAGAAAATACAACATCACTGCTTCCAACCATCCTTACTACTTCCTTGCACGACACTCATCTTCCCTTGCTCTGAATTCTCAAGTGGTGCACATAGGCAAAACTAGAAGATTTAAGTGTGCAAAGCACTCAGAACAAATGGAAAACTAACTGGAAGCTTGCTCCTCTTTCATTTTATGTGATTTTTTTTCCCATTTGTTCACAAACAGAAATTCAGGATAGATGCAAATCGATTTCCACTACCTGCCAGAAGTGTTTATTGGCTGCAACCACAAGACTGAAATTAGATGGTACTGTTCGCGTGAAGGAAAACTTAAACACTGCTCAACTGAAACAGCATATCCCCAGGCAGTGGCAACATCACTGGCTTGGCTCAAACATCTACTGACACTATTAATCATCGGTTAAGAGATCTTTACCACCCATGACACAGTCATCTGCAACTTACAACCTTGATTTGTCCAAGGCACTACAGTACAGTCATCCTCAATTACAAGCAACACAACAGCAGCTGCTCCAGCCTCACGTGCTTACCAGAAAAAAAAAAAGTTGGCAGTTTTCTCAAGAGAAAGTCTATACAGACTTTTCCTGCACTTTTCCTGCAAAGTCACTTTGCTGTTTTTTTACAAAATGAGAAAACTGACAAAATAATTGCACTGCTTTTACTTGCTTTCACTATCACTATCTGGTTCACCTATTTCAAGTATTTCTAACTTTTTTTAAAGAACACATTTGGTTGAGCTGCAAAGAAAAGTCGAACAGACCTGTACCTCTCAAAGCTATTGCTTTGCTTAATCCCCTACTTTAAGCAGCCAGGAGACTGAATTTTCCCTGTATTCAGCACCATTTGCTAGTTCCTGTACTACCACAATCCCCAAGGGCTACTTGTACTCAGCATCTCCTGTGTTATGCCTGTGCCATTATTACAGGTTGACCACCTTCTGCCACTGAGGATCTGTCCAAGCACAAATGCTTGCAAAGGTGGTTTAACTGGGAAAGAGACCACAGTGAAGTACAGGAGAACAATGGCAGCATTGCAAAGTATGGCAAAAAGGCCTTCTGTGAGGACAAGTTACACAGTGCTCAAAATTAATGAAAATGCTCATGTTACATCCATGACTGCTACTGAGCAGAAACAGTGTCAGGACCTTGCCAATATAGTTAAGCCCCACCAGAAGGAAAGACCCTGTAGTCTCAAACTGCATAACATATATTTGTAGAGCTATGAAAACTAAATTTCCCCAAGTCACGACACACACTATCTAGATATAATAAAGACCAGTATTGCCACTAAGAACAGAAAAATAGGAAGCAGTAGGAACAGGTCTTCTCTCAAGCACCACTAAGATAATCTGCTTAGCTAAGCACTAAGTCTTGACCACGAAACACCAAATCATGCATTTTTGGAGGTCCCCTCTTTTTATTAGGCTGTCCAGAATGTAATATACTGCAAATAGCAGTGTTACAGAGTGTAAGATGAAGTACCTGCAGAATAAAGTTGGATTTCTCAGTCTCGTAAATTACACTAACAAGTGATGCCCATCTATACGTGAGGATTGCAGAACAAAACCAATGTTAACCTCAAGATTTAGTCTGAAGGATATTCCTTCACCAGGGCACTGTCAAGAAAACCCTTATGAAATTAGAAAACCAAGGAAGTCCTGAAACTGGAACTTCCCCTGCTCTAAAAGAGACATCTTGCAGTTAGATGCATGATTCAACTGACCTTGAAAACAGCTTCCAGAAGGGTATCATCAGGCCTATTATCAGGGTCAGTCACTTAATCAACAACAATTAGAGCACTGACAACAGATTTATTTCCACCTCAGAAGAAAAAAAACTTTCAAGATCTGCTGCAAGTTGCAGCTCCCAAAGTACTCATCTACTCACATCCACAAAACCAGAGCTCTTCTGGAGCAGTAAGGGCAGTACATCCATCGGTCCATTATAAAACAGGATGAACCACTACAACAGAGCCTTGGGCTTTCAGTTGATTGCTTATGAATTATTTACAGCTAAGCAGACTTTAGGTCAAAAATGACAGAAAGCATTATAAACAACACTTCCTGCCTGCCTCCCTCTCACGCACACACAGGTACATCACAGCTCATCAGCTGAGCAGAGTAAAAGAAGTTTCTTTCCAAACAGCACACAGCTGTACACTTTCAAGCAACGCTCTGGAGAAGCTACAAGGATGGCAGCAGCCTGACTGATAAAGTTCTGTCATACCTCTGCTTCCGTAGGCTCCAAAAGCAACCAAATTATGAAGACAACAGCGTGTTGCAGCAACCATTTGCATCTTCAGTTTTTCAGCAGTATTCATGATCAGATTACCCAGTTCTGTTACATTATCTTAAGGAGCTTCACATGTACTAATCTGTCCTCACCACGCTGGCAATGACAAATGTTGCAGTCCCATCATACACACACTGGGACAGCTGCACACAGGACACGCTTTGAAGCTTACTTCAGATGTTCTCTTTTAAGAGCCTGACAGTTAAACCTTACTAGACAGTGACTACTGGCTCTTGCACAGTTTTATTCAGGACTTCAAAAGCTTCAAGCCCAGCTTGGAGAAGAAAGCAGTCCTTTTCTCAAAACGTGTGGTTACACATACTGCTGAACACCATCACAGCGAAACAAGAAGAGAATGTCACCTTATTCCAGCCAGGACCCATAATCAAACCATGATTTTAAAAAGTCAAAGAACGTGGCTTGCACATCTTCACTGTTTTCAGCCGAACACTGATAACTGACACAGCCACTGGGCATGTTATCAACAGGCTTGAAGTCACTTCATAGAATCATAGAATCAACTGGGTTGGAAAAGACCTCTGAGATCATCAAGTCCAACCCCTGATCCAACACTGTCGTGGTTACTAGATCATGGCACTAAGTGCCACATCCAGTCTCATCTTAAATACCTCCAGGGACAGTGAATCCACCACCTCCCTAGGCAGCCCATTCCAATTTCTGATCACTCTGTAAAGAATTTCTTCCTCATGTCCAACCTCAACCTCCCCTGGCACAGCTTAAGACCATGCCCTCTTGTCCTACTGCTGGTTGCCTGGGAGAAGAGACCGACACCCACCTGGTTACAACCTCCTGTCAGGGAGTTGTAGAGAGTGATGAGGTCTCCCCTGAGCCTTCTCTTTTCCAGACTAAACAACCCCAAGTCCCTCAGCCTCCCCTCATAGGACTTGTGCTCCAATCCCTTCACCAGCCTCATTGCTCTTCTCTGGGCCTGCTCCAGCACCTCAATATCCTTCCTGAACTGAGAGGCCCAGAACTGGACACAGTCCTCAAGGTGTGGCCTCACCAGCACTGAGTACAGGGGAAGAATCACTTCCGTGGACCTGTTGGCCACACTGTTCTTGATACAGGCCAGGATCCCATTGGCCTTCCTGGCCATCTGGGCACACTGCTGGCTCATGTTCAGCTTCCTGTCAATCCAAACTCCCAGGTCCCTTTCTGCCTGGCTGCTCTCCAGCCACTCTATCCCCAGCCTGTAGCGCTGCATGGGGTTGTTGTGGCCAAAGCGCAGGACCCGGCACTTGGCCTTGTTGAACCTCATCCCATTGGAATCAAACCACCTCTCCAGCTTGTCCAGGTTCCTCTGCAGAGCCCTCCTGCCTTCCAGCTGACTGACACTCCCCCCCAACTTGGTGTCATCTGCAAATTTGCTAATGGTACACTCAATCCCCTCATGCAGATCATCAGTAAAGATATTAAACAGGATATTGGAGGTAATGGCCTTTGGGAAGGAAGGAAGAAGCAAGAGAAACCATAAAACCTCCAAGATCACACTTGAAGAGAATTACGCATATATGTCTCAAAACAGGAGGTCTGTAAAAATCTTGGAATCACAGCATCACTCTTGTCTTGACCCATCGGGACAGAACCCACCATGCTCAGGAGAAACATGGCTGCACATTTTCAAGGGGCTGATCTAATCTGAACTTCCTGACATCCAGACCATAACCCAGGCTAGTATTTATCCAAGTAAGCACTAACATAAGCAACCAGTAAAACTTTCTGAATGGAAGGAAGAGCGGTGGCAAGGGGAGATCACTGCCCCCATGCCCACACCAGTGGATAAGCACCTACTGCCAGGGGAACTTTTCACAAGAAAACTCTGCCCTATGGGTCATGCTATGATACTCAGAAAAGGCAGCAGTAAAACTTCCACTAAACCAAACAGAAGAAGGTTCAAGCTCTGACAGAGGAAAAGATATGGAAGATTTCACTATAACAAGCAGCTGATAGCAGATTTATATTCAGCCGTTAAATACACATCCAAACAAAACCAGGTAGGGAGCAAAAAGAGGTTATATATGCTCATTCCTCCAAAGAAATCTGATGTAACTGCAATCCATTTAACTACCCAACCACCACACATCCTATTTCTTAACACACAGTTCTGGCAGACTCAGGGTTTTTTTTTCTTACTTGTTTATTTGATTTTAAACAAACCAGTGCATTCATCTGCTTTGCAAAATGTAGAGGACTCCAAATGAACTGGCCAATTTTTCATTTGAATTCCAACACCTTTAATTTTACATACATTATGGAAAACGGATTTAATTCTTTGCAACATCTGTGGTGCAAGTCACCTGCTATATTGGCATGTATTATTTAATTACATAATCACACACTTTGCCACTATAAAGATTTCACTTAACTGCTTGGGTACACTTTCCAGTGTCCAGGCCTCAGCTAGAAAGACTAATTACAGATATTTTTTATATTTCGGAGAAAAGATCAAGAAGTTGCCATTTTCCTACCTGTGACTTGTCATACCACAACAGACTCAAAAGATCCTTTATCCTATACGACTAGGGTGAAAAGAAAAAAAAAAAGACAAAAATATCACATTTTCTAGGTAAGGGTGATCTGAGACGTCATTATTAAAAGGGCAACAAAATCTAAAGAATGGGAAATCATTTCTAGCAATGAATGCTTTAAACCAAATTTAGATATGACTTCAGAAGGAACAAAGTTAACAGCAGCACCACATTGCAGAAGTAATTAGTGCTGTTCCCCTGACAAGCTCAAAGATGATGTGTAGTTCCACGCCTGAGGTCCACAACAGAAACACACGGAAAAAAACAATGAAAAGTAGGAAAGAGCAATCTGACATGGAAAGGAACTTAAAATTCAAGTAAAGTGGGCAGACACATTTAAATCTTCCAGGTGAGACCTTGATCTTCCTAGAGAGGAACTGCTACCCAACACACTAGCCCCCTCCAAAGATAAGGGCAGGAGGACTGAAAAATGGAGCACTCGGCTCCAGCAACAAGCCTCCCATCAACACATTATAGATAACTGACACAGCATGAAGGTATAACCTCATGTGTAATTTAGGTACCACCTAAATGTCTATTTCAGCTATAAACAGCTGTTCCTGAATAATACATCTGATTGGGGCACAGCAGGCAACAAGCACAGAGACCAAGGGAAAAGAGCAGAGGAAGCTTAAGGGGACAAAGACAGCAGTGAGCTAAAGTGCAAATAGGAACTGTTGAGGATAGCTCAAATTAGGCATCATGGAAACCAAAGGAAAGAAACAGAAAAACAGCAGGATATGATGTTTTCAACCATGTAAATGTCCATTCACTCAACTCTCCCAGAATATGTGTAAAAATCCAAAGCTGAACTCAGGTCAGCTGAGCCCAGGCAACCTTCATCTTAAAAGAAAATGTAAGGTTGTAGATTTTGTACAGAATCCAATGAAAACTATGATGATGCTAGAAATAATCACACATCCTTTTCTTTTAATAAAAAAGCTTTCCTGATCTCCTACTAAAGGAGATGTAAGGAAATAATTTATTTTTCATCTCTGTTAAACACAATATACAAAGGTACATACTTTCAACAGATTTTCAGATCCCTTCCATTATATAAAAAGTACCATTCTGTTCAAAATACTGTTTGACAGTTTTTTCTCTCATTCATATTCTGATCCCCACTTAATTTTCAGTAATCATCTCAATTCCAACCCCCCTGCCACAGGCAGGGACACCTTTCACTAAAACAGGTTGCGCAAAGCCCCATCCAGCCTGGCCTTCACTTCCAGGGGTGGAAAGTTCACACCTTTTCTGGGCAACCTGTTCCAGCACCTCACTACTGTCACAGTAAAGAGTTTCTTCCTAATATCTAATATAAACCTACTCTTGCAGTTTGAAGCCATTCCCCCTTGTGCTGCCACTACATGCTCTTGCAAACAATCTCTCTCCATCTTCCTTGTAGGCTCCTTTCAGGTACTGTAAGGCTGCAATTAGGTCATCCCAAAGCCTTCTCTTTCTAGGCTGAAAAATCCCGATTATCTCACCCCTTTCTCATAGAAGAGGTGCTCCATCTCTCTGATCAACTTGGTGGCCCTCTTTGGGACTCACTCCAACAGGTCAATCTCCCTCCTATGTTGAGGACCCCAGAGCTCAGTGTAGGTGGAAAAAAACTCCAATATATAAACTAGGCTTGGTCCCAGCCCATGTATTATCCCTGCATCATTCAAATCTACAGCACTTCAGGAGTAAGAAATAGTGAACAGGTGTAGGATGTTACGCCTTTTGCCCTTTGTTCTCTTACCCTTATCCTGCACAAATCTCAACTATTCAGGTGAAAGAGATTGCATTTGGTGCAAGTGAGTGAGGACTCTCAGCAATATCCAACTTGCTGTTTCTTCAGAGCTCTGAAAGTTTAAGGAACAAGTGTTGATCACATCCACCTGTGCTGGAGAGCAAGAAACCCTGCTGCTATAAATACAGCTTTGACTGAAATCCTCAAAACAAAAGAAATGGGCCTTGCCTACCAGTGAGGATCTGGCCACTGAATGCAGAAAAAAGAATTTGGGCAAGGCCTGAGCAGAGTAGATGGCTTCTGGAGTTCATCTCGGGTCACAGAATTCCTCTGAAACTCACCTAGTCAGGAAGCCACAGCACCCATGAATATTCCCCTCTTTACATACTACAGGTGCACAAATTCACGCATGTAACGAACACTAATCCAATTTTACTTCCAGCTGGTTTCCAAAGGCATTTTGTTGCCTCCCCCAGTGATCAGTACTCCCTTACGGGAGCTGCCTGGCACGGGGCCAAAAGGGCACGAAGACGGCACCTCCTGCCCCCCGCCCAGCGCGGGGAGCCCGCGGACAGGGCCGGCCGTGCTCGCCCTGCGCCCCCGGGACGGCACCTGCCCGGCCCGGCCCGGCCCGCGCCGCTGCACTCACCCAGAAGAGCAGGTTGAGGGCGTAGAGCAGGCAGCGCAGGCACTTCACCGAGTCCTCCCTGGCCATGGCGAGCCCCCGCGGGACACAGCCCCATCCTCTCACCACATCCTCCCTCCCGAGGCCGGGCCGCCGGCACCCTGCAGGGGAAGAGGCGGAGAGGGACCGGCGAGTCCGCCTTGCCGAGGGACCGGCGCGCAGGTGGAGGCTGCGGAGCCGCGCCGAGCCCGGACCGGCCGCGCCCCTCGGGGACCCTGGCAGCCTCCCCTCCCCTCCCGCCCCACCCGGAGACAGCGACGGGCGAGCTTTACGCATAAAAATAACAAAGCTGCGGGCAAGGAAGAACCTGCCGGCCACCCCAGCGGCAGAGCGGGGCTGAATGCAGCGGAGACACGGCCCGGAGGGCGCCGGCTCCGTCCCAGCCCGGCAGGGACGCGCTGCCCCGGGGAGGGAGGGCGGCCGGGGTACAGCGGCCACTTACCGCCCGGGCGCCCCCCGCACTCACTCGCTCCGGCGAGGGCTCATGGGGCCGGGGCGCGGCAGCACAGCGCGGAGCCGCGGCGCCCATGCCCTGCAGCGGACGCGGGAGAAGGTCCGGTCCCGGGACTGCCCCGGCCCCGCCGCCCCGCCCGCAGCGCTCCCACAGCCCGCGGCAGTACCGCGCATGCGCCGCGCGCGCGGCCCTAGTGCCGCCGGGCTCGAGCAGCCCCGGAGATGGGGGTCTCGCACCACCCGTGCCCCTGCTGCGGGGCTGCTGCGGGGCTGGTGGCCTTTTCTCCTTCAGGGAGGATCTTCAGCAATGGGCTGAGCGGAGCTCAGCGACACGAAAGCCCCTTTTTTCTTGGCACGTTGGCCCAGGGTGGCCAATGCCACACGAAACGCATTTGCGAGGTTTCAGGTGCATCTCACAAGTTTTCAGCGCTTTTGCGTCGGAAATTAAACTCTGCCAACATCGAACTGAATCTGGTCAATTAACAGCCCGGCACCCGCTCCCCACCGTTAAACAGCAAATATCGAAGCACAACCATATTGGAGATACATTATTCCAGAAATGGCCAAAATCTGCAGTTATTTTTTAGGCAAAATGGCTGTTGATTTGCTCAGTAATGTGCATGGTACGTACAGATGCCACGACTGAGCTGAAAAAATCATCATCCTTCTTCTGAAATCCATTAAAGTGTGTGTGCATCTGGTGATCAGGGTGGGATTTTCATAGAATCATGGAATGGGTTGGGTTGGAAGGGACCTTGCAGCTCATCTCGTTCCAACCCTCCTGCCATGGGCAGGGACACCTTTCACTGCTCAGAGCCCCATCCAGCTTGGCCTTGAACACTTCAGGGATGGGGTATCCACAACTTCCCTGGGCAACCTGTTTCAGTGCCTCACCACCCTCATAGTAAAGATTTTTTTTCTTAATATCTAATCTAAAGCTACTCTCTTTATTTAATTTCTCACTGATGTTTGTATTGTTACAATGTGTGTATGTGTGTATATGTATTTTTTTCAAAAGGAAAACTTATAGTTTAAAGCATAGAATTACATGCAGATTAGCAAAGAATTTTCCCTTAATATGCATAAACATGTTGCAGTGCCAGCATCACAAAAATTAGAAGAAAATATCCTGAAAAATGTTTTTTAACTAGAACAGGAAAATGGTCATGAGTTCATGTTATACAAAGATTGTTTTAACAAGTTCTAATGAAAGCTGAGAAAGAGGAAAAAAGATGTAATGGATAAAATCTAGCTCTTGGAAGGCCAAAGAAAAATCTGTTTCTTGAAGAACAAGAAACAATGACTTGGAAAAAAACACACACAAAGTCCAGATATTCAAATGCTTATCACTGAAGCTGCTGGTGGAATCTCAATTCAGCTTTAATATCACTGTTTCATGCCATTAGTAGTGAACTACGGCAGACAGATTCTTCAGGTGTATTTATCCGTCCTTAAAAAGAAAGTAAAATGGACATGGATGGACATAAAATACCATGCAACCGGGATTTTATGCCAAATTTATACAAGTAAAAATGGTAGTAAAGTTAAAAATACTCAAAAATATTGCAGAAATATGGTGTGTGAAGATTTTTGTTCCTTGAAATTTGTTAAGCTTTAACTGCTATTTTGATCCTCTTTTGTGAAATCAAGGGCCTCTTCAGGAAGTGTAGTATCCACACTTAAAATCTTCAGTGAGTATCGATAATTCCATAACTAAATAAGGCAAACTGAGCTACAACTGTTAGAAGGTGACATTGTACATCCACTGTGCTGTTTACATACCATTCATTCCTTTTATTACTGAAGACTTCACATGAACACAGTCAGTGAGACAGATCTTGAACAGGTATGGTATTTTCAGTGAACCCATGCCAGTTTACAAAAACAGTGTCAGTTTACAACTGAGCTCCAGCCTTAGCTGAGGACAATTCAGTCTGTTCTAAACCAACATAAAAATAACTGAGGTTGTGTTTGTGTTCTTGATTGTTCCTTGGAAGACAGCAAATCACCTGGGCAAAGTTTTATAAAAAATCCACTTCAAAAATATTTATTTATCTTACACATTTCTTTGAACATGCCTAAAATAGCAAATGAGAAGTTTTCTTACTTGTTTCAGATATTTTTTGGCTTAGAGTAAAACTATTCCTTAAGTGCAATAAGAAAATCAAGGAAAGGAAAAAGAAAACCAGTCACTGAGACATCTTACATATTAAAAATCCTGCTAAAAATGACACTTCAAGATTTCATGTCTCTGATTTTTCATTCTTTGAGGTCTTTGGTCATAAGATGCTCTCAGACTAGTTTTTAAACATTCTGTTGCAACAACTCCGTCACAAACATAAAGAAGGTCACCTAGTTGTTAAACAATTTTTCTGTCATTTTGTTGTTAACTAAATCATTAGCTGTCCATAGGAGATTTTGCTCAAAACCCGAAGTAAACAGGTCCTATTTATGAATGTCTGCCAAATACTATAGGGCCCAGAGGAAGGTCCCTTTGGAATTCTGCTTTCTACCAGGCTGTCAAACTTTGTGAAATTTCCATGATGTCAACACTGGGAAAGAAATACACAGGCAGTTCCCATGTATTCAAAACAGTAACTAAACTGAAAGTACTAGTTAATGACCCAAAATAATAAAAAAAACCAGGGAAGCTGCTATGCTCCTTCAGTACATACTCTTTTGTTTTTCTTTAAACTAAATTCTTCAGACTGTATTTAGGGCAAGTCAAGGGAATATTTTTTACAAACAGAAGTCTAATGGTGAAGCTCTTTGTAAGTTTTTGAAATATGTGTTTGCTGTTAGCAAGTAATGCTTCTTTACTGCACAGAGACTTACAAGCATGGAAAGCCTTGTGGTTTGGTATTTTCTGCTTGGATTCTCTCATGCCTAATAAACTACAATTTGAGAAGCTTTTTCTTCTGTGACAGGACACCCACAATAACTTTCTAATATGAATTCTGTAGAGTTTAAATAAAGTATTCATGATACCATATTTCCATCAATGACAGAGGAGGGGGATGGAGATGCAATTAACTCCAATAATCTCTTTTTCCTCTGCTTATCTGCCTGTTTTAATTTGATGTATGTAACCTTAATATCTGTAAGTTAGCTCCTCTTTGTCAAATGTGCTTGAAAGTGGCCGACAGGTTCAAAAGCTATTATAAGGGTGTGAATGAAGTTTGCATGAATACTACAGTTTGATCCCATAAGGCCTTCCTCATCAGGAAACCTGACTAAAAGAGGAGTGGATATTAAAGACACCCATCCAGCACATAGCTTTAAGTGTCTTTAATTTAAACTATGTGATCAAGTGGAATAGCATTAGGCATGCATGTAGATTTATAGGTGATAATTGCCTGATAATATTTGGCAGGAAACCTTATCACTGAAAAAAGTAATGAGTTAAAGTAATGTCCTTTTATATGCCACCATAACATTTAAAATTACTCAGATGAGTACTGAACAGAGGAACATACACGTGGATATGCTTTGGCACATATTCATTTTAATTCTCTGTAGTGTCTACTCAACTTGGTCTACTCTGATTAGCAAATTGTTCACAGACAGATTTATTTCCAAGATTTTAGTATAAGCTAGAAATATGTTTGGTAGCACTGTAGCAATTCTTAATGAGTTAATATTTTTTTCCAGCCACATGGTCTGTTAGATGTGGAATTTTCTGTGACTCTTTTAGTTTGCATGGCATTTGTAAAGTTTCAAGGATACTTAAGTAATTCCTTTTTATACATAGCTTTTTAATTGCAAGCCCCTGCCAGGTATGGCCTGGGCAGGCAAGTTCTGTAACTGGCCTCTGTCTGTAATGAGTAATTTGTGTGCCTAACTGTGCCAACACTGAACTCAGGATGGATTTCTAAAGCTAGCTGGTGGCTTGTCAGTGTCTCAGGTAGGCATCTCATCACTTGGTCTTGCTTTCTCAGTCTGTTACTTGAATTGTAATGGTATTCTGTACTTTGGTACTATGTGATTAGCTTAGTTCTTTCTCAGCTTTGCTGTGGATCTGTCTTCTGCTCAACCTAGACTCAGACTTACTTTCCTTCTTTTTGCTCTTTGAGCAAAAAGGGCTCCTAGAGCCCTTCTCTCCATGTTTTCATTTTTCTTTGCTTTGTACCCTTCTCTGGGGTCTGGTTTGCCTTGTTTTTAAGCTTGGTTCTTGCCTGGTCCTCAACACTGGTTACAACTGTCTGCCCAACAAATATGACAGGTCAAGGGCAGGACGGAGGTTTGATTAAGAACAAAATTATGAGATACATAAATATCCACTTTTAAAATGCATGTTTGTAACAGGACTCAGCATTGCTACCATGAGGTAAAAGTGCCCTTCTTTCTTTTGAAATAAAGACATCAAAAGACACCAACTTCTTGGTTTTACTTAAACATGAAAATAACAGTCTGGAATAAGGTAGCACTTGAAATAAATAAAATAGAGAAGACTAGCAAGATTAAGAGATTAAAATCATAGTCTTGAAAACACTCTGGCTTAATAGACTCTCGCAAAAGGTCTTCCCTGCTTCCTAAGCCAGGAACTTTCCCGGGCTGCCTGAATTGAAACAACACTTCAGCAGATTGTTTTCTTTTGGTGGGATCTAGGACAATTTTCCATCTTTCTATCATTTTCAGAGGCTTTGCTGCAGAGTCCAGGATGAATAAATCCCTGAGCAACATGGTCTGACCTCACAGCTGGCCCCTTCCAGCCTGAGTTACTCTCTAGACCTGTTTCTGCCTACTTCCTTTCTTTCTCCTCTCTTGGCCATCAGTGTCCCTCTGGAAGCTCCTCAGGGTCACACTTAGACTGGGGAGCAATATCCTCCTTCTTACATGACTGGAGGACAGCAGCAGCAGTGACAAGGCAAACAAGCGTCCTTCTTATGCTGGGGAGCCCAGAGCTGTACACAGTACTATGTATGGGGTCTCACCAGAGCAAAGTAGAGGGGCAGGATCACCACCATCCTCAGCCACACTCCTTTTGAAGCAGCCCATGATACATTTGGCTTTCTGAGCTGCAGGCATACACTGCCAGGTCATGTTGAGCTTCTTGTCCACCAACACACCCAAGTCTTTCTCCTCAAGGGCTGCTCTCGATTCATTCTCTGCCCAACCTGTATTTGTGCTTGGGATCTCCCTGACCCAGGTATAGGACCTTGCACTTGGTCTTGTTGAGCTTCATGTGGTTTGCACAGGCCCACCTCTCAAGCCTTCTAAGTTTCAGTCCCTTGTCAGTGATCTTCAGAGTCCTGTTTACTACAGTCCACACTTCATTTTCAGGCACAAAAGGGGATTTTCTGTGAGCAAAGAGCATACTTTATTATCTGTGATGTGCCAACACTGCTGGTTATCAAGGTTGTGTGACACTTCTTATCGTAAAGCTCTAGTGCTATAGGGAAATACAAAGGAGATCCCATCGCTAGACAGTAGCTGCTTTGGTGAACTGTAGTCATTCTCCTCTGCAAAGTTCCTGTGTGGCAAGTTTCTTTAACCACATTTTTCCCAGTGGTTATTTTCTTTTCTCTTTTCATTGTCTGGCTTGAGATCTCACAGACTGATTTGCAGAAATGCTTAAACAGTCACAACTCTATCTGAAGCTACGGGGAACTGCCCTTTAAAAATATGAAATGTAACCCATTGTGAACTAGTCAGATGGATCAGCTTGAATTCCCAGATACTTGTACATCCTGAGTTTCCCAGCTGTAGGGTGGAGATGATAAAACTCCATTCTTTCAGGGAAATGTTGTGGAGAGGAATGTTTGTGAAACACGTGTGTTATGAGAGTCACAAAACAGGCCAGCAGGAAATGTATGGCTGTCCTCACAGTTGAAATGGAATAGTGGGAAGTAAATAGACCACATGCTGAATGAAGCTAAAAGAATATACTAAAAAGCTCATTCTTTAAACATAATGAAACAGGGGTCAAGGAGAAAAATGTGTATGACTGTATAACTAAAGCCGGCATCATAATTTAATAAGGGAATAAAGATTCACAGAAATCTTTAACTCAGACATTTCCTTATTTTTCAGTGTTTGATAAATTATTTCTTAGGGCAGTTTTTCTTTGGGAAAGTCAGGGTACATACAAAATAGATTTTTATAGAAGATTCTCTTGCTAGCTAAGGTGAATATGCTGCTCTGCATGTAGTTGTCCTTCAGTACAGAGTTACTGTTACACCCTGTTGTCCCATCTAATTACACATACCCTTAAAGGATTCAGAGCTCAAGTCTGATTAAGAATTAGCAGAGAACTTACTAGATATGGTGAAGTAAAATCTGTTGTTAAATAATCATCAGTTTACTTGTGGCCTTACAGAGAGGGGACAACTTTTCCCTTCTTTCCACTTGTTTCACCTTCTCCCTTTTTTCTCCTTATCCCTCTTTGAATCTCCGCTTTTTCTTTCTCCTCTTCTAAACATCTTCTACTTCTAAATCTGTTTTTTCTTCTTTATTTCAGTACCTTGTCCAGATTCTTCTCAGCATTGAGATACAGATAAAGAAATGTCAAAGGTGAGGCTGTGTCTGGATCACTGTCATGGTTCAGGAATTTTCCCATTTAGTACTCCCACTAAAAAAACCATGTGCCACCACTCCCTTCTCCCCCTCCAATGAGAGGCACAAAAGGCAAAGATCACATGTTGAAATAAGAACAATTTACTGGAAACAGCAATGAGATAAGAAAATGAACAGTTACAGCAACAATATTAATAACAAAATGTATAAAACCAATAAATTATTTACAAGGAAAAACTGACAGTAAACAAATATAGGACTGTTCCACCTCCCATGTTTTTTCCACCGATGGAATGTCATACAGAATCACAGAATCAACTAGGTTGGAAAAGACCTCTGAGATCATCAAGTCCAACCTTTGACCTAGCACCACCTTGTCAACTAGACCATGGCACTAAGTGCCACATCCAGTCTCATCTTAAATACCTCCAGGGACAGTGAATCCACCACCTCCTTGCGTAATCCCATTCCAATGTCTGATCACTCTCTCTGTAAAGAATTTCTTCCTAATATCCAACCTAAACCTCCCCTGGCACAGCTTAAGACCATGCCCTCTTGTCCTACTGCTGGTTGCCTGGGAGAAGAGACTGACGCCCACTTGGCTACAACCTCCTTTCAGGGAGTTGTAGAGAGTGATGAGGTCTCCCCTGAGCCTTCTCTTCTCCAGGCTAAACAACCTCAGCTCCCTCAGCCGCTCCTCATAGGACTTGTGCTCCAATCCCTTCCCCAGCCTCCTTCCTTTGATAGAACGCTCTTCTCCTCCAAAGCAGAGAGTCTCACTTTCCCTTGCCCCTTGCAATGACCTGAGGTGGTATGAATACCAGCAGAGTCCTGGTCACGCCCCCTCCTACCTATTGCAAAACAATTATACACAGTCCTGGCTGAAACCAGGACAATCACTTACACCTCAGTCTTCAGATGACGAAGCCTGGAGCTACAATGTGTGAGATGCCTTAACACAAATGGTGTTCCCTTCTCCTTGGATCTGAAAGCCCCCCTAGATGGCTCACAGTTCCCGTGAAAATTGCTGCTGAAACTGTCATTGGAGGCTTGAATGAGATGCAGGAGAAAGAAGGACACAGAAATGACAGAGATGAGTAGAAATACAAGACATTAAGAATAGGTAAGATAAAGGAGAATGTAAAAAATCTGAAGAATGATGGAGAGATGCTGAGGCTTGAAAAACAAAACTAGAAGACATCTGAACTGTACATTACTATTACAAAGTCTGGCAGGACATATGAAGTGAAGATGCTTTAGACTGAAGCCCTTCGGAGAAGGAGAGAAAAGTAAGTTGTCTGGCTACAATTTTCTTCATGCCAAAAAAGTTTTTTTTCCATATCAAAAGACACAGATTTTACCATGACTTTTTACCTCTGATGTGTCATAACTAGATCCCTGTCAGACAAAGATATATGCCTGCCAAGATGCTTATCTAAACAGAAAAATCATAAAAAGGCATGAAGAATCTTTGTGAGAAGGATGACTCTCAATGCATCTTTTCTTTTACTCAATATCTTAAATTGTCAAATGTCAGGTTTCAGTTGCTCTGAACTTATGTCTGGAAGAAGTGAACATATTTAAGTACCTAATCCAAAACTGGTTTTCTCCACAGAATGATGAGTGAGACCAGGGTTACTACCATGTCTTTCCTTCACGTTGTAGTCAGTCTCACAATTCAGCAATATGAAGGATTCTTCACTGTAGTGGGTTAACCCTGACTGGACACCAGGTACTCACTACAGCTGCTCTCTCACTCCCTTCTGAAACTGGACAGAGGAGAGAAAAAAAAACAGCGAAGGATTCATGAGTTGAGATAACAGTTGTGAGAGGTCAGTTACTGATCACCTTCACGGGCAAAACAGACTCAAAGTGGGCATATTACTTAAATTATTACTAACAGGATAAGAGCCAAAGAGTGAGAAATAAAATAATCTTTAAAACACCTTTCCCCCACCCCTCCTTCCTTCAATGTGTTCCCTTCTCCCCCCAGTGGTGCAGGGGGATGGGAATGGGGGTTACAGTCAGTTGTTTTTTCTGCCGCTGCTCAGGGAGAGGAGTCCTTCCCCTGCTCCTGTGGGGTCCCTCCCATGGGAGACAGTCCTTGATGGACCTCTCAGATGTGAGTCCATCCCTTGGGCAACAGTTCTTCCCAAACTGCTGTCCCGTGGGTCACTCCTCCATGGGGTGCAGTCCTTCACAAATGACCTGTACCAGCACAGGTCCCCCACAGGGGCCTACCTGGGAAAAACCTGCTCCAGCGTGGGCTTTCTTCTCCACGGGCTGCAGGTCTCCGACAGGACCCTGCTCCATCTTGGGCCTCCCACAGGGTCACAGCCTCCTTCATGCATCCACCTGCTCCAGCATGGGCTCCTCCATGGGCTGCAGGTGGGTCTCTGCACCCCAATGGTCCTCCATGGGCTGCAGGGGCACAGCTGCTCCACCATGGTCTGCACCACGGGCTGCAGGGGCCTCAGCTCCAGGGCCTGGAGCATCTCCTGCCCCTTCTTCTGTACTGACCTTGGTGTCTACTTTGTTGTTCCCATCTTCTGACTCCGCTCTTCCCTGGCTGGAATTCTTTCCATGCAATACCTTTCTGTTCTTAAACATGTTATCGTGGAGGCGTTACCATTACTCCTGATTGGCTTGGCCTTGGCCAGCAGCAGGAAGCCCGTCCTGGAGCCACCGGACAGGGGAAGCTTCTAGCAGCTTCTAACAGAAGCCACCCCTGTAGCCCCCCCCCGCTACCAAAACCCAGCCACAAACCCCCACTACATTCACGTAAGATGTTAGGCTAATATCATGAGAGTCAGAAAGTAAGTAACTTTCATTAAAGTCAGAATCAGAAATGACCTTTCATGGGACAGTGGATGACTGCGACTTCCTCACCATTTTTTTTCTACTTCCTGCATATTATCTGAACTAGGCTGCTTGTGCTCTAAATCTGAGCCATCTCTGTGCTAGTGTTTTATAATTAGTATTCTGCATAGCCTCTGATTTTTCCTTGAAGCCTCGATATGCTTGGTGTAAGACAAACAGCAATACTTCATAAATATATACAGCAGAAATATTGTACAGCTCATTATTTTCACAAGAACTTGTAATCTCAAGTATTTTGAATTGTAAGTTGCCATCTGAGAATGTATGGCATTTATTTGTTGAAATTCCATCACAAAGAGTCTCTTTATAATACCTTTCCTAAATGTAGCCCGTTTTTCAAGTGAGTGAATTGGCTTCTTGTCATGTAAACAATGTGTTATTGAAATGTTGATGCATTACTCCCATGGACCAAACACCCTGGTGAGGGAGGGTGCTGGATTGGATTTGCAATGCAGACAAAAGCATGCAGAACTGGACTGCCACTCACTGGTGCAGGACATCATCAGTTCTTTTGCCACTACCCATTGGCATTGACATGGCTGAACACAGCTACAGCATCCACCAGATAAGATAAATTGGGCACAAACAGAGGTACAGAACTGCTGTACAACTTTAGTATCACATCCCATCAATGCCAGAGTGAGTATATATATAGACTTTGTAGGTAATTCTGAAAAATACAGATAGGAAGCCAAATGCCTTAAAGCTCAATTTTGTCCAACACCAAAACACCATTGTTAAAGAGAAGTGACTGCTCTGAGCTATCACATCAGAGACTTGGAAACTTACTTACTGTCATTTATCCATGATTTTCCATGGAAGATGTTAAAATGGCATTACAATCCCAGGGGATTGCTTATCAAAGAACACTTACTTCAGTACTACAGCACTGGGATGCTTTTGATAGCTATGACATGCCTTAATTTAAATTTGTTCTCTGTTTGCACCACACTAGTATGTATCAGCTCTTCTTTTTCAGGATCAAAGGATATCTTACTGCATATCATAAACTCATTGAATCTATATTTGTAAATAAAGCATTTGTTCCACAGGACCAGGTGTCCTTGAACCACTACAATGAACAGCTCTGCAGGAGGTGTCCTAAATGTACTTAAGGCTCCAGTGAATGATGAAAATGTGACTTATCTGTTAAGTGTCCTGGGAACAACTTGTTATGGACTATAAAGCAGTAGAAAAAGTGCACACAATGGTATTCCCTGAGCTGAATCACAAATCTAATTAGACTCTCATAAAATGGCTTATTCGAGACTGAAAAATTGCTGGACTGATTACAAAGTTTGCTTTATAGATTAAAACGCTAGTTTAATAGCCATAGTTCTCATTGTGTATGAACTACTTCTTTATGCACTTTGTTGTACAGATATTGATTGCTTTGGCTTTTATGTAATATATAATTATTATTTATATTTAAATTTATAATTATTAATTTATATAATAATTAATTTATAATTATTAATTATGTAATATATAATTGCTGCTACTTTTGCAAATGAGACCTGCCTCAGGTAACCTTTTTAGCCTGTCATTTCCTTTTCCTTTTATTTTTAAAGAATGAAAAAGAAGTCAGTCTGTTTTCCAAGTTAGAATTCATTTTCAGGCTTATTAGCAGCCGAATACCCAGACTGCTATTCATGTTTCCTAATTATTGAAAACATTTAGTTCAATGCAGTAAGTCTTTAAAAGTAGAAGCAGAACAAATTATACACGCAGCAATATTTTAGACACAAAACTGATTAAAATACTAAAAGACCTTCCGGGGACACTTCTGGGGACATCTTACATTTGTTAGGAGCTACTGGATCTGGGAGACAAGCAAAAAAGAACTTCATCTGTGTGCCATCGTGACAACAACTTCATGGTACTGGTGCTACAATGATCAGGACTAGCCACAGTGTCACAGTGAGCAGCAAGAACATCCTTTCCAGTTTCTGGGATTTGGGATGGCCGTTTTGATTTCAGAATGTTCAACTCTGTTTTCATAAAAAATCCTCTATAGCCTATAAAATCCCTGAAAAAGTTTCAAATAAAAGCTCTTTCATATAATGAAATTTATATTCAAAGAAGAAAGCATCATTTGATAGGGGTCTTAATGTGATAAAGTAGTGGCTGTGCTCAATTGACAAGTATCCACAGGTTCTGTGGTACCTTGGGTCCCGTCTCAAAGTAACCATTTTCTTCCATAACCTTCTTCCATAAAACACGGTATGGCACCAGTGATGGACCTTTTATGGTATCACCATTACTACAGTAAAGTCTCCACTGGGAGATGTCTGCCTCACAATATCTTCTGAAGATATGTAGATAAAGTACATATATACTTTGTCCTTTACTTCTCTTTTTTTATACAAGTAATGATAGGAACAAAGGAGATTTACTACTAAAACAGGACAGCAATAACTGAAAAGTTGTGCAAGTGAAGTTTATCATACTTTAGTTCACAGATCTGTTATGTTTCATGTTCATTTCATGCTGAACAGAGTAAAATACTTGGAACATATGGAAAAATTGAAGGTGGTTAAGATAAAGCTATTATGAAGCCTGATTTTGCCATTCAACAGTGTTGTTTCCATGGTAACTCTTGCATCACATGGCACCTGTGTATATGATGCAAAGAAATCTCTTAAAGTTGCACAAATACTAACTAACATGAAGGGCAAACTTCGGTGTTTCTTTTATCAGTGTGAAGTAAGTATTTTATTTCCATTACAAACACAGAATTTTCCATAATTCACTGAGTACATAAAACATGACATTGTAAACAGACTATTATTCATAACAGAAAAGCGTGTAATATTTAAAGATGGGAAAAAAAGGTTGTATGAGAAAGGAGGAGAGCAGTGGGTTAAAGGGACAGCTGGTGTGTGTGTGTTACCGGATATGGGAGTTCTGCTCTCTGTTACTATTTTGTCACTGCTGTAGCAAAGCAGTAAATGATAGCTACTAGTAATTCACTGAATAAGGCACGTGGCTTGTCCAGCTGTATCCATGCCTTCAGCCTTCCTGTGAACAAACTGCAGAACACAGACTATAGAGAAAATCCCTTAGAACTTGCTAGAGGTGAGGAAACTAGCAGGGTTCTACAAAAATTACTTTAAAACTTACAGAACTTATACAAGTATGTCTTTTTTATTTTTTGACACAATCTTACAAGATTATACAATGTGATTATTACTTCCTCATGGAATCTGTGAGATAAATAAAAAAATACAACAAAGTTATAATATTCCATTAAATTCTATAGGCTTACCTTTATGTTGTTTTCTTTGCTCTTTCTCAATTTAGTCATATAAAAATTTTGCATAAAACCACACAGATGTCTTCACTGAAAATATTTATTCTTTTCTTTTCCTATCACTTTCAAATTCTGACCCTATAAGTCTATATTGTGTGCATAACTCTAAAATGAGTTATGCAGGGACAGATAATGAAAATAATATTATGAACGAGGGATGAGTACCGTTGCCAAAACAGTCCATGTATATAAATGTGCATTCACACACATACATGCACATGTATGGAGCAGATGTGTGTCTGAAACAGGGTGATTAAAATTCAGATATGAGTATGATTAGAGCTGAAATCATCAGCAGATGACAATATTTGTCCTTGATTCATATAGGTTGGTTCTGAACTAAAAATCCATATAATATATTGATTCTTAATAGTGAATAAATTCCCACATCTCTGAGACAGGCAGCAGACACAGAGTACCTCCAGACTACACTTTAATTGTATTTGACACTATATACAAAGGCATTTAGCCCTGGCTACTGTGAATTTTTGCAGGGCCCTGTAAAGTCTTTGAAGACTGATCTGACCTGTCTTCTTCTAAACAGCTTGATGTGCCCATATCACTTGCTGCCTATTTAACATTTAACAAAATGTGCCTATATTGTGAAAGGAAGTACTAACGAATTATTATTAGCTTTATGAGCTAACACTGATTGAAAATGGAAAAGGAAGAAACATTCACAATAGACAAATACCCGTGTAGATGTATTTTGGTTTTAGGTATCTATATAATAACTTTCAGTCCTAACATGATAATTCCATCTTCTTTCCATTCTGTTCTCACTTGTTCCAAACACTGTCCCATTTGGCACAGAAACTTCTAGTTCTCTGTTGGAAACCAAATATTTTTCTTTCCAGGGGCAGACATTCCTCAGTCAAGTTCAGCAAAGTGGCCCACAAGGGACCTGTCTGTGTTGTCCAAGCTAGCAAGATACATTTATGAGCCAGCATCAGTAAATAAAGAAGGCAAGCTACAGCTGTCCTCCAACACTTGAGGTCACTGAGCAATTCCAGAACCACAAGTCAGCAATTTAATGGAATTTCCCATTCAAACAATTAGGACACATTAGACCATATCACAAGCCAAAATGTTGGTCTCTTAGTGCATTCCCACAACAACAACAAAAAAAACCCAACCAAACAAACTGCTGTGAATCAGGTTTTTCTGTCTGGCATCTGTTATATAATTTTTTTTGTAATTCTGTAAATGAGTACAGGGAGGTTCAGAGAGAGGAATTCTTTGAATATGAACTATCATATGTCTTTTAATGAACTCCACAGCCTAAAATGAACCATATATCTTGGTATGAGCCAAGGCCACTGTTTAAAATAAGGGCATGGAGCAGGGGCAAGGAGAGGTGTTGGAGAGGGCCCATGAAAAAATAGCCCCCTTGTAAGAGCATGCTGACAAGAGACCAGGAGGTAATTCCCATGAGCAGGCAAAATGTGCTCCATCCCCAGGGGTTAGCTGCGAACCCTGCCAGTCACATGGTTGAGTAGAGATGAGGAAATAAATGTAGCAAATGAGCACTTCTTGGTGGGAGGAGTGAGGCTCTATTCTGATGCTACTTATAGGGTACCACACCATATAAGAAATGTTATAGAAGACATTTTAGCTAAAAAAATGTATAATTGATTATCCAGCCACTGCACAGAAAATTAATGCATTGCTCTGAGATCTAATATTTATTCAAATATAAGACCATATGAATTAAAAAATGCAATTATAAAACACTACAATCTATTCTTGTAAATTACATGTTCAAATTTTAGCTCTAGACAACAATGACAAATTACAGTCCTCATTTCAAGGATATGAGATGCATTACATAATGCAGATCTATAGTATTTAGAACCATTAATCATCATCATTTTGCAGCACCCTTTATGTTAATCCTGTTTACAAAAGAAGAGAACTGCTAAGACATACTATTTTAGGCCTTTCCTCCTCCAGTAAATATTCTTTAGAAGGAAACATTTGTTATCTGAATTTGCCTCAAAATGGAAAAATAGCCCAGAGATAATTGCAGCAATGTTGACATTCATGATTTAAAAAATAAATTAAAACCTGTTTCTATTTTCACCAAACACTTATCTGTTACTATGTTAATTAGCAGCTAAATGTTGTTACAAAATTACAACACTGCATTACCTGACAGTTTTAAAATTATACCTTATGCACATAATCTAGGGGCCATTGAACTTTTCTCAAGAATTTATAAACACTGTCTTGAAGGTATATGAAGTTCTTCATGTTTTCTGTCAATATTTTCAAGAGAGATTCTCCCTCTCTATGTACAGAACCTGGTCAATCATAGAATACCAGATTTCACTGCTAACAAAATTAATTTTTAATGTTAGTGGTATCAAGATATATCAAACTGAGTTTTTAATCATGTATAAGATTTTTTTTATTAAATCTGTCCTCTGTTGAAGAAAGATGCTCAGTATATGGTTAGACTAGGAAATGGTTTTTTTGATCCCATAAAACTTTTTAAAGTTTCTTAAATGTTCATTTTCTTTATTAAATGTCACTAAACACTTCCAGTTCAATGAATACACAGATAGTAGCCTAGCAATGAGGGGTATTACTTAAGAGGTGAAAGGCTCAGGGTGACTCTACAGGTCTGCTACTTCTCCCTGACCCAAAAATCTGCTCCAGCCATGAGAAAATCAACTCTAAGGTAGAGATATATTATGGCTTCATGTATTTGTATATTTTGTTTAAATTCCCTGCAACAAAGCTGTGAAGCTGATTCCCCAGCATTACAGATAAAACAGTCACTAGCTCCATAGTAGTTTCTCTCACACCTAGCAGTCACATTCAGGAAGAAAAAATCTCAGGGCCAACACCTAAATAAGACAGAAGAGACTCCTGAGTTTGCTGCTTAGCTCCCAAGAGAGTTTCATGACCACAATGCTGCTGCCTTTTATATCTCTCACTTTTTGCATCTCAGTAAAAGCCCTGTTCAAGCACTTGGGTTCTTGCAAGCACCTTAGTATATAGTGAATGAGTATTTTCCAGCTAAAAAATTGTTTCATTGAAGAATTCCCAGTCAGCTGCATTCCCAAGTGTTTTGCATTAATCTTTAAGGGCAGAGACACAGAGAAGAGCTGAGAAGATCTAAGATTGTAACTAAGTGGAATACAGGATTTCTCATTAATGAGGAAAAAATAATTACTATTTGTTTACCAATTAAATTGGGGTAAAAAAATGCAGTGATTTTATTACTTTCCTTAGAAATTATTGACAGCAGTAAGGAATTCTTTCCTTTAAAAAAATATATTCCCCTGACACATTAGGGTTTTTGTAAAATCAACTCGTGGCCTCCCATAAAGTAGCTCTCTTTTTTTTTGGTAAACCCTTATTTCTTATAACTTCTGTGATACCAACAAATTTAATACATATAGCATATACAAATATAAAAGACCAGATATTTCTGCAATAACATGCATGAAAATGAGAGGTGGGAAATTTCTCGATTAGAACCTCTTCGCCAAAATTAACTCTTTTTTGAGTAAGATTCTCTGTTCATGTTAGAAAAGCTGCAACATTCCTATCACTTGCTACCCTGAAAGTTCATTGCAATGAATGCCAACTATTATGCCAATGGAGTCCAAAGTGACTATGTAATTCTCTTCATATTTTGTTGAAATACAATACTGACACAAGGTAGATGTCTAACAGGCAAACTCTCCATGAGCACTCAAATAAAAGAATATTGAAGGCTTAAGATATAAATTTCTTTTTTGTAAAGAATTGGCCTTGAAATACGTGAGAATTGCGGAGATGTCTGAAAACTTGAAACAAGATAAATCCTTCTAAAATAGACTGCAATGACACTTACTGCCTCTTCTGCTTTAACAGTGCAATTTCAAATAATCTTGTGCATGCTTTCATTAAGGACTTTTGCATATATGCAAACATGAAGCAATTTATTATAAAATTATGGTATTACATCATTTTGGCTCATTGCAAATCTTTAGAAATTATCTAAAAATATGCTAAGGTTACTCCCCCAATGCATGACATGAGAAACAGATTAGGTATTAACTTAGCCTGTGGCCATCTTTTATTCTTTTTTTCTGTAGTAACATGACGTGGCTCACCACATGTGAGACCATGAATTTGCATTTCAGAACAAAAATTATAAACAACAATAATCTTATAATATCCTGATGCAAGTCAGTAGGGAATAATATTAGTTCATTTGTAAAATAAGCTGTACTTCTAATTGTGATGCAAAATTGACCAAAGATATATAAAAAAAGTACATTTAGGTCACATGAAATATTTGTAAAAGTTTCAAAAAAATCACACAAAAAATATCAATAGGACACTTGGAGAAGAGTCTTCTGTGCTATCCAAATTGTCTTTATTTCCACCAGTTTTATACATCTCTAATAAAATAATTAACATGTAAATTAGCTTCCCCAGAAAGAGCACTTGACTGTACCTTGAGAGCATCACAGCTACAATGTTATTATCACCTTGAATACATATGGCAATAAAATTTCAAGGAAGTCAATTTTTCTTCCTTTTTTCCCCCCGATTTTGCCTAACATTATCAAAGGAAAGAGGTAGGCTCTTATCTTATGCTAAATTGCAGTACATCTTCTCTCCTTAGGTGAGAAGTTACAGTATAAAGCTGTATTAGGAGTGGCTGAGGTCACTTGGTCTGCTCACCCTGCGGAAGAGAAGACTGATGGGAGACCTCATTGCAGTTACAACTTCCTCATGAGGGGAAGAGGAGGGGCAGGCACTGATCTCTTCTCTGTGGTGACCAGGGACAGGACTCAAGGGAATGGCCTGAAGTTGTGTCAGGGGAGGTTTCGGTTGGATATTAGAAAAAGGTTCTTCACCCAGAACGTGGCTGGGTGCTGGAACAGGCTCCCCAGGGAAGTGGTCATAGCAATACCCTCAGGCACATGGTGTGACTCTTGGGGTGGTCCTGTGCAGGGCCAGGAGTTGGACTTGATCATCCTTGTGGGTCCCTTCCAACTCAGCATATTCTGTGACTCTGAGATTGTCCTGTCCTGCAACTCCTCTGAGTCCAAACTCCAGTTTCTTGTGTGCCTTAATCTCTGCACAGCTCTTGTCTAATGATCATGAAGATGATGATTTCTGGGTTATCCTCATGGATCTGACAGTGTACGCCCAGAGGCAGTGAAGATTCATGCCTGCTCTGAAAGTCTGCATCCTCTCCTGTGGCAGCTGTGCTCCTTCAGTCAATCATAATGTCACTATTTTGGCAAATTTCTGAGTATTTCCTTCCCCTGCTGCCGGTTTCAACTTTTGTGAATTTGCTTCAGGGACAAAGAAGGCTACAAGAGTATGAATTTGAGTGGAGGATAATACAACTGCATTGACATCTGCTAGTGTTCGGCTCTTTTATTTTTTTACTTGCTCCATCTGTAGTCCTCAAATCTCAGAGGACACATCTTCTGAGCAGCATAGGGGATAGATGGTGTCATATCCCACATTCTTCTGTGCCACTCATGGCGTAGCATACATTTATAGCATTTCTTGTTGGAAAGCTAGCAGATATGGACCGATTCCAGGCACAAGAATGTGCTGACTTCATGGAAAAAAGTACGTGTATAAATCTGAGAGAAAAAGGCAAAAAATGTCTTTTATTACAGATACACAGATAAAGGCATTTGAAACTTAAGCTCTTACTAGAAGTGTTTAAATAATTACTAAAATAATTACTTTTAAACTTTATTGCCATGAGTGCCACATGACCCAGAAATCAAGACTTTAAGAAAATCAAGCAAACAAAACTGGACATTCTGTGAGCAGCAAAACTGCTTACGTTGGTTACTTGTACATGTTATATTCACCAGCTGTAGTTTTTTCCATGGTTAGGGCACTCATTGCTTTTGAGTGCAGATTTTCTTGAGTCCAGTAGGTGGAAGGTTCATATTACAACCTTCTCAGTGAAAGGGAGAAACCAACCCAAAACTATTAGGGGTAGCACAGCATCTGATGAGTACACAATTCCTCTCTAAAAGAACGTGGGGTTTATTTTCAGTTAGGTCAAAATTATTCTTAATTCAATAGAGACAGGGCAGAGTGAAAGAACAGATAAAGAAATGTGCACAGAAACATATGGATTGTTCATATAAGCTTTATTTCCTTAGAAAGTCAGGATAAAACATTTCAGTGATTAACATATAAACAGCAATTGCTCATATCCTGCAGACTTTCAGGAAATAACTGAAATCTGCAAGCAAATTTAACTGTCTGTAGCAGATAAAATTAACTAAAAGATGGAGATATTATTGCCTGAATCTGTACACAAAGTCAAGCTGAAAGATAAATGGCAGTTCCATTTTCCTGTTGATGGTTACAGCAAATTAATTATCTGGGGTCATGGATTTGCTTCCAGAAATAGGAATGTGAATCTCAGAATCTGAAAAAGTTTGTAATAAGCAGAAAAGGAAAGGAAAGTGATTTCTAAGATAGATTATCAGCCAGACACACTATTTCTGGGCCAAATTTGCCCATTTGAGGATCATATAATGGAAGTGTGAAGTTTCTGCATAGTGCTGCGCTAGACAAGGATAACATTATGTACTTGATACTCTGACCCAGCTTCTTCCTAGGATCCAGCTTTGGATGGAGTTTCCCATTACATAAAGCTGATTGCCCAGAAAAAATACGATCATGCTGTAACCCTTACATGGTGCTCAGTCCCAAGACAATTCAGTGATTTAACTGAAGTCCTCCAACAGCCATGGTGTGTAGTACAGAAGGAATGATTGTTATTTCCTGCAGAGGGAGAGTTAGGCTGTGGGTGATGCCCCTGCAGCAGCAGAAGGGGCAGAATTTGGAAGATGGTGGGGTCCATGACAGCTGGGAGGTACAGCTGGACTGCAAAACTGGGAGGACTGAAAAGAATGGAAAAACAGCCAAAACAGGAGAAAAATAGCAGGCAATAAACAGGAAGTGAGGAGGAATTACAATAAAATAGTTGAAAGCACGCGAGACCAGCAAGCCTGACACTGACACTGGCAGACAAAACTGCTAGGAGTGCTGCGATCCACAACACATGCTCACAGCAGTGCACCCTGGTGAATGGATTCTCGCCCACCAGACAGGACTGCTCTAGTTCAGCAGAAGCAGGTGCTAAAGAAAAGCAAACTGCTCATTTCTAATAGTTTAGGAGCTACCCAGGCTTGCAGTTGTATGTAGGCTCTGCTGCACCCCTGGTGGATGCCGCTTAGCTGTCACTCTGTCTTGAAGTTCTGTGACGGCAGTTTAGCCCTCAGAAACATCACAATCTATGTGTACCATGGGCAGTGAGGCTCCCTCATGAGAAAACAAAGCACAGGAACCTACCAGCAGTAGCTGAGATCTGGAATATCAATCTAGGAATGGGCTAGGTAGGTCTTTTCTGATTTTTTCAAATCAAAGCATTTCAAACATGTCCTCCTTGAAAACAAAGAAAACATAAGGACTGTAGGTCCAGTAATACTGTATTAGACAAAAGTTAAAAATCAGAGTACTGAAGTAAATATGTAACTGTGATGGTCCTAAATGGGTACAGAAAGCTCCAGCAATCATACAGCTTAGAAAACAGAATGGATTAGGAAGGAACAAGGAAAAGGAGGGACCAAGAGATAGATAGCAGGTGAAATGCAGTGATGGAAATGATGGAGTTAGACATGTCAAACAACCCCACACGTGGGAAGATATTGAAGAAATTAGAATAATGATAAAGGACATTACAGAGATCTGGAATGGGTAAGAGCAGAAGCAAGGGAGAAAATTTGAAAGTCTTAATCCCATCTGAGAAGTGTATATCAGAACATAAATCCATGATTTTAATCAGGTTTTTTCCTGTCAGCTGAAAACTAATGAAACCTACACAAGCAATTAGCTTTAGGTAGATCACAGGGCAACTGTAATATTCCTTTATGCCATCACTCTGCCACAGTGATGAAACATGATTTATGTGAAACATTTGCTGGAGAAATGCCATCAACATTAATAACATTATATAAACAGGAGAAAACAGCAGCTCCTGTGGCCTCCATTCCTTTCCTGTGCTAAGCACCTCTGTGGATGCACAGAAGTTTTTTGAGCAATGCTGACTGTAATTCACAAATTGAATTTCTTTTTACCTTGAGTTCACAGTTGGCATTTAGTTCCTTTTCACTGTATTTGCATTCCAATAAACAGTCATTAATACATGTTTCCTTATCAGGAGCTGTTCTAGTGAGGCTGTTCTAAAAGCTGAGTTAATCGATGGAGTTAATTCTTTGCATTTATACACAACAGGAAGTTTCCCATTGTAAAAAGAGTTTCTTTTTTATGGTCTGAGTGGCTTATCACTTCTTAAATGTCAGTTTAAACTCAGTGCCATTGGTCATGATAAGCACTATTTACACAAGCAATCCCACTGAAGTTGGGGTGGCTACTCATTTCACTATATATTCGCAGAGAAGAAAAATGTAAATTGCTCCATTTGTCAAACAAAATACTGAAGAGAACTACAGGTAAATAAATAAGTTCCTATTTTCTTTTAAATAAATACTGAACAAAGTTAAATTGTATTTTCATTTCTACTCTACTGCATAATCCCCTCCCATCCCCTGCTGTACAGCACTACAATGAGCAGTTTCTGAAGCAGGTCTCTATTTTTATAAAACCTTCTCACGTTCCAGTAAACCACAAAACATACATTGAAGACAGCAGCCAGCCCCACTAGCACTTTGTCATTCTGTTGGCATATCTGAGTTTCATTTTGCCTTTTCACCAATATAGAGAGGGCACATGCCATTGCTAATGGGAATGACTGAGACACAGCCCCAAAAGCTATGTTTCTTGGGTTGCTTGGTCTGGACACAACCCACAAAAACCAGATGAAAATACCTGTGCACAGTAGCCCCCAATGAGAATTTTGCTGGCTATTCCCAAGCTTGCAAAGATGAGAATGTGTCAAACACAGCCTTGCAAACTGGAGCATAGTATAAGCCACAAGGTCCCAATGTCTGTGTTGTCTTGGGATTTTGGTCATGAAGCAAATACTAAGGACTGTATTTCAGTTGTGGTTCTAACAGTGGTATCCTTCTGTACAATATGGTTCTCTTAAACTTCTGCTCCATGAAATCTACTCCCTAACATGTCTATGACTTTTCTTTAGAAAACATTAAAGCCATGACTTAGCATAAAAGAAAGTGACCCCATCAATTCAGATCTCCCCTAAATTCACCTAGCTTTTCTCCTAATGAATATAGGATGTCAGTACTTTGCTGTGATTTTGCATGGGCTAAGCTCTCTTGCTGCATCAAACCCTTTCACTTCAATAAAAGTGCAGGTGTGGGAAAAATCCCTCTTTTAAATTTAGAAAGACAGCATAATTCAGGGAACAAAGAAACAAAGAATTTATTCAGCACGCTGGGTCCTTCTCTCACCGAGTTTTTCGGGGAGAAAAGACCCCGTGGGCGTACAACTTATACATTTTATAGTTTTCCAGAATCCCACCCTTCTCGGATAAGATTTAATGTATTCCTTTTTACCTAAAAAGGTTTCTTTTCTCTGAAAAGGGGCTTTCTCTTTATCCCAATTGGCTGCAAGCCATTCCCTGTCAAAGGTGATGGATCTTCCTTTGTTCTTAGCCCAAAGAGAAAAGAAACCTCGTGTACAAAATGGCCCTAAAAGATTTGATTTTTAAGAATTTTCTCATTTCCCTTATTCCGCCGAAAGAGACCCTGATACCCAAGTTCAGCTCTTGGAACTTGGATATCTTACAACTTCACAATACGCCTATTTATAAAAAAAAAAGTACTTTTATTTCTCATACAGGCATTTATCTTCCCAGGAATGGTCACTATAGTTTCCTACATACCATAATGGGCCCAAGCAATTTTTCACACAAAACTTCAAAAATACTGTCATTCCTACTCCATTGTGTCAGAAGCTGTACACCAAAGTGATCTGTATAAGCAATCATATACAGATTATTTCAACTAAGGCTAATTGAGCTTAATGACCATATAAAATCTGTTCATTTGTATATATGGAACTGGTTGATATTTCTGGTTTGGCAGTACAGCATGGAAAGTGACCACTTTGGCACAGCACTTTTTTCGCAAAGTTGAGAATTTGTTATTATACCTTTTTCCTCCTCTATCTTTAATGACAGAAGAATTAAAAACATTTAGCTATAGTCTATGTATTCAACACATTGCTACCATCAGTCTACATACAGACTACATACAAAATTTATGCTTCAATTTCCAAAATTCAGTCATCTTTAGCTAACTACTCATGGTGTATGAACTTAACACATGATAATGTCATTTTCCCTTGGTCTTGACCCTCAAAAACATCCCATTAAGGTCTTTTACTCAGATATGGCTGAAACATCCACTTTCTCTCCTTGCTTGGATGTGTATGGTGCAGATGAGAACATGAAGAGAAGACAAAAAGTGCGGTGGAAAACAAGCCTGACCTGCTACAACAGTTCTCATGCTCGCACCTGACATCATGCGAGCCCCAAAAATTCCTTTCCTCAGTCAAAAACCTAATCTGGATAAATACACCAGTCCATGATTAGAGCAATACATATCAGCAATAAAAGAGTGATGAAATAAACTATTTGGGGGATTGAAATTGTGTGAAAAACCTCAGCTACAAACACTTTAAATTACTGCAAGAAGTGTTTTAACTGGATTGCAATAAATGCAGCTAATTTTTTTTTGCACTCTGAACAGCAACACTAAAGCCCGCGTTAAATTTCCACTGTCGTAAGGTGGTCACTGCCTGTGACCTGTGCTGAACTGAGAAGCTCTTTTACCTTAGGTCACTCGTGAGAAGACACAGATTGGAGCGATTTCATTAGTTTTGACATTTCTTATGCTTTTTATGCACTAATGCCGGCTGCCAGCATTTAAAACAACAACTTATAAACAAACAAAAGCCCCAAGTCTGGTCAAGAAGCTGCAAGTTTTCCCTTTCCATTCTCCTGACTTGCAGCGCCGCTGCAAGTCCTCCGGGGACGCTCCGGAGGGCCGGCGGCCAAGCGGGGCCGATAGGTGCTCCCGGCGAAGAATCCCGCGGCCCCTGCAGGGCCGGAATGCCCGCAGGGACCGCGGGAATGCCCCCAGGGCGGCGGACCGGCCGGGAGGATGCGGCATGGCGGGACGCGCCGCCTCCCCGCACACACACTACACTTCCCGTGAGGCCGCGGGCCGGCGCGCGGGCCGCGCCGTGCGTCAGCGCCGCGGGCAGCCAATCGCGGCGCGGCCGCTGCGAGCGCCGTCCGCCGCCAATGTTGTTTTCGCTGAGTCGAGGCGCGGGTGTTGTTGGCGGCGGCGCCATATTGGAAGGGACGAGCCCCCGCTCTCGATCAGCCCCTGGGCGCGGGCCCGGCCGCCGCCATGCTGTACCTGGAGGACTATCTGGAGAGTGAGTGTGTGCGCGGCGGGGACGCCGGGCGGCCGGGCACGGCACGTGCGGGGGAGCCGGGGGGAGCCGCGGCGAGGAGGCGGCGCCCCCCCCTCCCCCACGGCGGCGAGTGACTGACTGGCTCCCCCCCCCCTCTCTCCCGCTCCCCCGTGTCCCCGCAGTGATCGAGCAGCTTCCCATGGATCTGCGCGACAGGTTCACCGAGATGCGCGAGATGGACCTGCAGGTGCAGAGTACGTGAGTCCCGCCCCCGCCGCCTCCGCCCGCCCCCTCCGTGCCCGCCCCGCTCCGCCCCGCGGGCTCCGGCCCCACCGCCGCGCCCCCGCCGCAGGGCGGGAGAAACGGGAAGGCCGAGCGAGGAAGGAAGGAAGGAAGCGAAGCGGCGCCGCTCCGGCCCGTGCCAGCAGACCCGCTCGCTCCCCGCCGCCGCCCCCCGGCTGCCCCGCGGCTGTGTCACCCCCTGCCTGCCCCCCGCCCCGGCTCTCCGGCTGCTCTGGCACGGCTGGCGCCCCGGCTGTGCCGGGCGCTCTCGTTGTGTCCCGCGGGCTCTGCGGAGTCGCGGGAGGCGGCGCTGCGGAGCCGCCGGGGCGCTGCGAGGGGCGGGGCGCGCGCCCCCGGCAATGTCGCGACAGACCCGGGCCCGCCCCGACCCACGCCCGCCGCCGGGCCTCGGCACAGGGAAGATCTCACTGGAGCGGAGCTCCTGGGCTTGTGGTGCTCGCTAAGGCATTTTCTGTGGCACGTCCCAAACTCTTTAGATTTTTGATCCCTAAGAGCAGTGATGGTGGTTTGGAACATGAGTTGTGTCCCGCTCCTTCAGCAGGCAGCGGCGTGCTGTCCCTGAAACTTTCCAGCCAGCTCCCTTAAAATAGCACATGTGAAAGTGCTCTTTGTTCTGCCTCTCGTCCCCTAGCTGACACATAACCAAATATACTTTAGGTTTTATACAAGTTATATTTTAGATGCATATATATTTAATATAATTACATGTTTAGCATAAATATATATAATATAGTGTATATAAATACATATAAAAAGTATATTATTTATACTTTGAGTTTTCTACAAATATATTTTAGGTTTCTTTTAGATCACTGTATCTCTGCTTATATCCTGATGTAATACACTGCTTTATGCTGTTTTCAGGATGCACTGCCTTTCATCCTTTCTAATGCAATCTTATCTGGGACTTAGATGTCCTTTAATATCTAATTAGCTGTTGTGGTCATTTAACAGACAGTTAATATGGTGATCTGTAACTGTGATCCAAAGGTCTTCGTTAATGAAGCTGTTATTGCACAAGAGATGTGAGGAATCATCAATATAGAAGGGTTGGGCTATTGTAAAGAGGAATGAGAGAAAGACCAAAGGTTGAAATAACAGGGGAATGCTGTATAGGAATACACAATGCAGCACTAAGTGGGAACAGTTCTTGAAAACTGTAGTTTAACCTATAATATTTCAAAGTGCAGTCTTAGGCTTTCCCTTGGATATTTACTTTGGTAGACCCAGCAGGTCTGTTTAACAGACCCTGCTGACACACATAGAAGTGGCTATAGGATTTTTTTGGTATATTATGACCCAAGTGCTGTCTTGGGTTCAGTGCTTAAAGTTGTGGGAACAGTCATGGCTCCTTATGGGAGATAATCTCTCTGAAGTCACTATCACCAGGGAGCACCTGGAGAGGAGGTGAGCAGCTCACTGACTTAGGTAGTTTGGAATAAGTTCACAAATTTTACTTTTGTTCCATAGAGAGGCAAAGAAGCTAGTATGTTTTTTTTTAAGTGTGTTTCAGAATGGAGCCAGCTAGCATTGCCAAGGTTGCAGGAGTGTCATTTCCTCTTCTTTAACTGGAAACTAAATAACACTCCATATTGTATTGCTGGAAATAGCAAATGACACTGAATATTGTATACTAGGACCAACCTTGGGCACAGAGAAAAATTCTCTCAGACCTTAGTACTTCTGTTATTTTTACACAGTGAGTGACAGAGCATCCAAAGACATTTACAAAATTTCTGGAGTAGCATCTGTTTAACGTCAATTGCCAAACTGCCCGTTGAACCCTACATGCAAACCTGGAGGTTGTTCTCATGCTGTGATATAGTGACTTGCTGTGAAGATTCAGTGTCTTGAAAGTACTTGAAAACAGTAGTTTGATGAGTGACGCTGTCCCAGAAATCCACATGAGTTGTAAGTCAGAGACACCTGTGCTGCTCTGTTTTAGAGTCAGTGTTGACTTTATGTTCTGTCCTGTTTAGACCACTTGGACTCCTAATGGGGCAGGTGCTGCTGTTAGTTGTTGGAAATAACGAACCAGATGTACCTTCCGTATGTTCTGATAAGACTGCTGTGGGAAAAGCAAAGATCATCGGAGTTGTGACTTGACTCTTGAGCTTTAACTGAGCTCTACATGAAGCATAAAATATGTTTCTCTCTTTAGGTTCAAGTCATGGATTATCAGGCCTTTATGGTAAAACATAAAACTCTGGAAAAAAACCTCTCTTCTAATAGATTTTCTGGTAACTCCTTTAAGAAATCAAAGAAATTAGTATCTCAGAATATAGTATCAGAATTGGATTAAAAAGGCTGGGAAGAAGAAAAGGTGGTTGAACTTGAGCATACCAGAGAGAACTTTTCTTATAATTTGGTAGATCTGACCTTCACTTCCTTTGCCGTTTCTGCCCTTTTAGGAGAAACCAAATTTCTGTGGAAGTTTTCCCTTATGCAGTTTCACACAGACTGATAATGTGTCCTCAATAAAAAGTGAAGAGGAAAGATTTTTTTTTTGTCACTTCTTGTTTATGGAGCTCTTAGAATAACTATCACCTAAGGTATATGGGCTCTGGGATAGAAGGTAGAACATTTAGTTTGTTGGCTTTATGGACCGAATTGTTGTCATTTGGTCAAAGAGCAAAGATTTTAGAAGCCTCCACATAAAGCGTGTGCTTCTTGATTGCCTTTCAGGCTTCTTAACTTTCTCCCTGGATAACACGGTGCAAGTGGAAAATGCTCATTGTACAGATTCTCCCATCTTTAGCCTGTTTTACACCAAAACTGTGAATGCTTTGTTTGTCTGTGTCTAAACAAAGTTGATGTGAGCCTGTGTCACAACTGTTATGGCTTGGGATTAATGGTGTGAGTTGTTAGGTTCCTATTGGGTTTTGTGCTGGATGTTCCCAGCATAGGGAAAATTAATGAATGTTTTTGATCATTTAGTATGAATGATTTTTGGTTATTTACATAAATAGTTTTAGCTGTGAATTTTCAGAGAGTGAAAAGACCTTTGGCCTCTGTTGGATTTTAAGAGTTAGTCATACTGTCATTCATGAGCTTCTTGAACTAGATAATTCACTTTCATTTTTTTTTTTGGCAAGAGATGATGCCCATCATGTAATTTGGTTTTGATGGTGGTTTCTGGAAAGTTTTTTAGCTGTTTTACATCCAGAACCTGAAGTCTAGGTAGTTTGTGGGTTGTCACACTCAATTTGAAACTGCTGTCTGGGCAGCGTTGCTGAGAGTGCTGTGAAAAAAAAATCAGTATTGTCATCTACCCTGACACTAGCAAGGCTGTCAAAGCAGGTTTGACTGAGGCAGCTGTACGTTTTTGGAAATATGGAAGCTGTTGTGTGCACAACTGTTGAAGTGGTAAACTCAGTGGGAGAAGTGTGAAGGGAAAGGGAAGGGAATCCCTGTTACTGTCTTGATATACAACAAAAAAAAACCCTTGTAGTTGACATTTTCCTCTCTAGAGATAGTTAATGTTAAAAAATTGGTGGTTTTATTTTTTGCCCTTACAATATTTCTAAACTTCATGTAAATGAGAATCCTGTCCAAATAGTATTTCATCAGTGATTTACCCCTGTGGGGATGGGGGAATAACTTGTGCTTTGCCCTTACCCTTCCTAGCATACAATGGAGAGGGCCTTGATTTAAAGGCAGTGACTTTACTCTTCAGTTGTTCTACCTTTTTGAGGCACTAATTTTTTTCAATTATTTGGTTTTGTATTTGACTGTTTCTCTTAGGAGAATATTTTGTTTCCTGCTCAGTTTGTAACTGGCTAGAATGTTCCAAAGTCAGCAATCTAGAGCCCTGGGTGAGGAGTTTGGGTCGTGCTTTAAGTCACTACCACTGCTCTTAGGGACAAAAAACCTTTAGAACTTGGAGTCCTGCCTGTCCCATGCTGGAGAGCACAAGAACCTTGATGAGAATCCTACCAGAATGCAATTCTGCTTCTTGGAAATGAAGGTAAATATTTCCCTCCGCTGTCCACTGTCGCTTGGTTGTTTTGGTTTTTTCTTTTTTTTCCTCTCTAATAGTTTGCACCTCAGTCCTGTCAACTTTGTTTGAGAAAAAAAATCTCCCATTATTTCCTAATGTTTATGTACATGAGAAGATAATATTTGTCTTAATCTTTTCCTATGCTACAGATGCAATGGATCAGCTTGAGCAGAGGGTAAATGAATTTTTTATGAACGCAAAGAAAAACAAACCTGAATGGAGAGAAGAACAAATGACATCAATCAAAAAAGTAAGGATATCACAGGAGTGGGTAACATTTTTCTTTTGCGTATTAAGATAACCTTAGGAAAAAATAACTTATGACTGATGGAGACTTAAGTGTTCAGAACTACGCTTTCCCTTGGGCTTTCATAGAGATGGATAGAACTACCTCAGAGGAGGAAAATGACTAAAAAGTTTCTTTAATCAAGCATTTCTCTCAAGTTTTACGCAGTATTTGCTAGCATTTTAAAAATTATGATCCTGAAATGGTGAGGAAACCAGGTACTAAATTTTCAGCTCAGATTTTTTGTTTCTCCTTGTGTGACATGAAGTTGTGTAAGTTAATTTGCTTTCTTTTAGAGGATAATTTTCAAGCTAGATTTAGCATTTTCTGTGATTCTGCCTCTGTCCTTTTATATGTTATATATATGGTATATGTAGCTTGAGGGAGGGAGGAGTAAGAAGATGGATGTGTTCTATCTTTCACTACTTGGGCATTGGTGGTGGTATTTTTTGCAATGTAGTCCATCATTTGGTTGGGAGAAAATCCTCTGTAGTTTCTACTTCAGCCTCTTATTTGGTTGTTTACTTCTTTAATTAATGCAAATAGATTTCTGGGGTTTTTTTTAAAAAAAAGGCAAAGCTCTAACTTCCCTAGAGTAAATGAAAATTTGCTTTTGACTTTAGTTGAACCAAAATTTCAAGTAGTTTTCGTCTAAGCAGGATACTATTCACTGGAAATTGAGAATTAAAAGACAGTAAAATCTGTTTAAGTCTAAAGTAAAACCATGTGAAAACATATTTTTTAAAAAAAATGTTTTGTCAATGAATTTTCATTGGTTAGAGCAGATTTTTAAATTGGATTGCTTCAGTCAAGTTACACTTATGAGTTATAGAAATTTATTTTAAAATAATTTAAAATATATACAACATTGTTTCTATTTAACTGCAGTGTTGGAAGGGCCTCCCTGTACAGTACTGTTCAGCATCTTTTTGAAGAGCAGTAGGATCTGCCGTGGTCCTAAAGATCTGTAGGAATTAAAAGACATAATCTCATTTTAAGTCCATAACCTTATGCAGTGTAATATAAAATAAATCCAGGATTGTTTCTTTTCTTGTAACATTTCTTGCAGAAATATAAATATCACTGTAGGAGGAGGTGTCCCCATCTTGTAGTTTGCTTGTTCTAAGGCCCAGACAATAAATTGTTATATATTACATCTCTCATTTAAAATTTAGCTGATTGTTGTTTACAGTAAAGTTTCACAGGCTTTCTCAAAATTGACTTGAATTTCTCCTTTTAGCTTATAGTTTGTGTTGGATAACAATAGCTTAAAATTAGTAGTGGAAATTAATTTAGTTATGTTCATAATTTAAAAAAAATTCTCTTTAACAGGATTATTATAAGGCTTTGGAAGATGCAGATGAAAAAGTGCAACTGGCTAATCAAATATATGATCTGGTAAGTGGACACAAGACTTGTGGTGAATTACCTAAATTTATGGCCTAAGGAGTTCTAAGTATTTTGATAAGCATTACAGCTGTGCTACCTGTACTTCTGTGTCATCTACATACAGATATTTTGCTGATGAAAGAAACATTTAATGTTTTATTGACTTTTAAGAATTTTGTTATTTTGGTAGTAAGTGTCACTTAAATACAAAACAAAGAAATAAGCTTAGAAATCGTAAGGTTTTAATGCATAGCTTTGGCCTGTTTAGGAAACTGGTTGAAAGAGTCCTTCAGGATGCAGTCTTTAGGGCAAAGGAGTCCAGGAAGTCTGGACATTGTTCAGTAAGGAAATCTTAAATATACGGGAGCAGGCTGTCCCCAAGTGCCAAAAAAGAAGCCAGTGGGAAAGAATGCTTGCTGGGCTAAATAGAGAGCAATAGCTTTAACTCAGGGAGAAAGAAGAGAGTGTATCATCTTTGGAAGAAGGGCCAGGCAACTTGGGAGGGCTACAAGGATATTGTGAGTATATGCAGGGAGAAAATTAGAAGGGCCAAAGCCCAAGTAGAACTTAAAACTGGTTACTGCTACAAAAGACAATAAAAAATATTTTATAAATATATCAGCAACAAAAGGAGGGCTGAGGAAAATCTCCACTCTTACTGGATGCAAGGTACTTAATGCCTTCTTTGCCTCAATCTTTAATAACAAGACCAGTTGTTCTCAGGGTAACCAGCCCCCTGACCTGGGGAGCAGAATGATGTCCCCATAATCCAAGGGAAATAGTCAGTGACCTGCTATGCCACTTGGACACACAAAAGTCTATAGCCCTGATGGGTTCCACCCGAGGGCACTGAGGGAACTGGTGGAAGAGCTCACTGAGCCACTTCCAGTCATTTAGCAGAGGTCCTACATGATTGGAAATTAGCAAATGTAATGCACATCTACAAGAAGGGTCGGAAAAAGGATCCGGGAAAGTAGAGGCCTGTCAGCCTGACTTCAGTGCTGGGGAAGGTCATGGAGCAGATTGTAAGGGTCTCATAAAGCTATCACGATCCCAGCTATGGGGGCAGAAACTGGAATGATTTATTGAACATGCGAACGCTGTTTAAGGGTCTTGGGGGCTTAACATCCTAATGAGGAGGCAGGGTTATTCCAAACAGGGGTTTCCACAATCTATGCAAATCTATGTTTCCAGTAACAGGGGTGACATAAGGGGAAAAACGGATTTACATTTTTTGGATCCAGTATTTACATTTCGGGGAAAAAGGATTTGATATTTCCAGTAAGCAAGATTATACTGGGGAAAGGTGGTTAGCTTTTCCCAAAATAAGGATTTACACAGGGAGGGAGAAAACAATGAGATATCTGATAGCATCATGCAAAGTCTCTCTACTTCCTGCTGGGGGAGATCAGGACAATCCACATGAAATGAATGTCAATGGATCTTGTCGGGTCTTTTAGATGATGTTTTTTTCCAGCCCCTGTGGCCTAAGGTTTCCTGTTTAATCCTAGCACTTCCTTTTCTGTTGGACTGCACAGCAGATCATCTTGAGAGCCATCCCGCAGCACAAGCTGGACAGCGAGGGGGACCAGGTCCAGACAGTACGGGTTTAGGAAAGGGAGGTCCTGCTTGAATGACCTGATCTCCTCGTTTGACAAAGTGACCTGATTAGCAGATGAGGGAAAGGCTGTGGATGCTGTCTGCCTGGACTTTAATAAACCCTTTAACACTGTTTCCTACAACATTCTTCGGGGGAAACTGACTGCTCCTGGCTTGGACAGGTGCACTGTTGGCTGGGTAAAAAACTGGCTGGATGGCCAGGCCCAGAGAATAGTGGCATGTGGGTTTTGAAGTTTAAGTATATTTACTTTACATTTTCTCAGACCCTGCAAGTCACACTGCACGCAAATGTAGTAGACATAAAACAACTGCTTTAGTTTCACAGAAGCTAACCAAAAGTTTGTTCCAGAAGTCAGCACTTATACCCTCTCGTTTGGTTAGCTGGTAACTGGAAAAACCTGTTCAGTTTTTAATAGAGACAGATATATTTTCCTGGATGACTGCAGACGTAGAAAGCATTTGCAACATAGTGTTTCTTTTCATGATAGTAAGTTCGGGGTTTTTTTTGTTAATTTTTAGTACCCAAGAGCACGTCATGGTTTACTCAAATGCACAGGAATCTCTACACTGTTACTTAAGACTCAATTTCCCCAAAGCAGCCCAACCTCTTCTAAAGCTCATGTCATGTACTGTTCTTTCTCTTCTCCTTTGTATTCACATATCCACAGCACCTCCAAGTCCTCTTCATCTTTTTTCACAAAAGAGACACTTAATGACAGTGTGTTGGATCACTGCTTATGCTGTTTTGGTGTTAACACCAGTGTTTCTGCTGAGTGAGGGAAATGGAGGTGACCAAGAAGATACGCTTCTGTGTGTTACTGTACATGCTTAGTGCTGCATGGCATAAAATTGCTGGAAGGGAAATACTTAGCAAGTCTGAAATTAAGGGTGTAGATGTTCATGTTCCAGAACTGGATGCTATTTATTGTTGGTTTGTCTAAAAAACAGGTGGACCGTCATTTGAGAAAATTGGACCAGGAACTCGCTAAATTTAAAATGGAACTTGAAGCAGATAATGCTGGAATCACAGAAATATTAGAGAGACGTAAGTATGCATGATTTTCTTTAACAACTTGACACACTTTCTGTCAATTTGCAAAATTAAAATATCATACACTTGTTAGTGGCAGGCAGTATTCCCACTTGTTTTAAAACTGTGTTTTAACCCACTTTTCATCAGTGATTCTCAAATTTTAGTTTCAACATCAATTTTTACCAGTGAAGTCAAGATACAACTGAGTAATTAGAATAACTTTTTCACGCAACTGTTGCACTTGTGAATTGGTGACTGTATCTGACAGATGCAGAATTCTTTAAACCAGTTTTTACTGACTGGAGGTATTCAGACAAGTACTTCAGTATAAGCCTGTCACCTACCCAGTTGCAAGTGTACTATTTCTTCCTTCAATTGATTGCCACCACATTGAGGAGGGTCTTTAGTTTATTTTAGTTCTAGGTGTGGAATATCAAATACAGTTAGATACTTATTTTTTTGAAGGGCTGAGAATGGGTTGTTTTTTAATGGTGTAGTGAGGGAAGAGCATTTTAGGTAAGAAACCTGCATGTTGAACAAATATAGCAATGCTGGTGTTAAGAATGTGAACAAAAATGTGATGTGACAGCTTTTTTGACCAACTTGGTGTAGAAGAGTCTGGCATTTCTGTACGCGTCAGCATTTAAACATCAAGTTTGGATGTGATTATGACATGTTTTCTGAGTTCATTTAATTACTGTGATTATGGAGGCAGTGGTTGTCCTCATAGCCAAAGATAGTGAAAAGTAACTTAAATCACTTGAGGATATTGGGAATAAATATTCTTTCTTGGAACTTTTTGTGGCTTTGTTATATAAATTGGGAGTTTTGGATATTTTATTTGTAATTGCTATTACAAATAACAGGCACAAAGAGAAAACTGTAAATTAAATGCTTTTAATGAACTAGCAACTACAGAAAATGATTAGTTTATTTTAGTTGAAATCCCAGCTGTTTATCTTCTGCTGAGCTATGTGTTTGGAGAGGTTGCTAGGTAGCATTTCAAGAACTCAGAACAGAAAAACACCAAACTGCATGTGGCTTCTTTAAGGTTTGTTTGGGTTTGGGTTTTCTTTGTTTGTTTAAATAAAGCTAAATGTAGAAGCCTGTAAATTTTTTCACTTTCAGAATAAATACATATAGCTGAGGTTCCGCCAGAGGGCAGCCTTTGGGCGAGTTGATGATGTGATTGAAGTTTGCTCAGCCAAAATAGCTCGTTATGCTTTGAACTTCTTCTAGAATAATTTTTTTAAGCTTTTGTAATACAGTTACGTATTACTCATATACTCATGTATTTCAGTGCTTTTTGAAAGCACTGAAAAAAGTAAAGAAATGTTGAAGCTACAGATTTTGAAAAATGAATGTCACTTGCTTTCTTGAATGGTCTGCTATGTAAACATGAGTTAGAAGATATTGCAGCTACTTCATATTTTTTTTGCCAGAGATTGATGCACAAGGTGTTGTGTATTGTGCTAATGGAAATTTATAGTCAAAAGTCTCTCCCGTGCTGTAATTATTTAGCCTCATCCTATAAGAAATATTATTCCTCGATGTAGACTTGCATTTGTGCCTCACCGACTTCGTAGGTGGTTATTTTTCTTTGTATTTTAAGCATTAGGAAAATTTGGATAATAGTAGTGAAGCCCTTCCTGTTGAATGTTAAATCATCTGGAAATACATTGCTGTTGCTTCCATTTTGACAAGATGGACTCAGTGGGACAAAATGTCTTGTTTACATACTTGACCTGTTACATTTTTCAATGCATATTGGTGGAGATTGTCAGTAGTTTTGGTGTCGCTGTCCCAATCACCACCAGCTTGTGTGCAACTCATTTGAATAAGTGGCATGTTGAGGGCAATATTGTTTGTTCTCCTTATTTACCTTGATTTTAACTTCTTGATTTCAATAGTTAAACACTCGCATTCACCAATTTTTAAAACTAATATCACTGGCTCCTGGTTGTACTGTAGGAAGGGTTTCAACTCTAGCAAAAATTCTTATGATTAAAATAAATATAACTGCATAGTGATTTGATTAATATTATAAAGATTCACTTAATATCTAAAAGTCAAAAGCATGGCAATGACAACTCTGACATTTTCCTAACCTTTTCACCCTTTCTTAGGGTCTCTGGAGCTGGATACACCATCACAACCTGTGAATAACCATCACGCCCATTCTCATACTCCAGTAGAGAGTAAGTATTTGAGACTTTAAAAAAATGGCCACTTTTTATGTTTCCCTTTTTTTTTTTTTTTTTGAGTAGTATTAGGAAAAAAATATTCCGAATTTTTTTCCTTCCAGACATTTCAGGGGAAAAAAAGGCATAATAAATGATAATAATGTCTGTTAAGAAGAAGTGCAAGAATGAAATAGTAAGGTTTTGCTAGTGGAAATTAGTTGAAAGTGCTGGTTTTTTAGTTTGACTTTCAAGCTGAATAGGTTTTACATTTAAGTTCCCTCCATTTGTTTCATTTAGAAAGGAAACACAATCCATCTTCTCACCACAGTACAACAGATCATGTTCCTGAAAAGAAGTTTAAATCTGAAGCTCTTCTATCTACCCTGACTTCAGATGCTTCTAAAGAAAATACACCAGGTAATCCTAATTGTCTTTCCTTTCATTGGTTTTAAATTAAAAGAAGAGAAACTTTTGAGTTAATCTTTTGAAATCACAGAATGGGTAAGGTTGGAAGGGACCCTAGTGGGTCATCTGGTTTAACCTACCTACTCCAAACAGTGTTATCCCAGATCACGTTGCACAGGATTGTGTCCAGACGGTTCAGAGATATCTCCAGTGAGGAAACTCTACAACCTCTCTGGGCAATCTATTCCAGTGCTTGGTCACTCACACAGTAAACAAGTGCATCCTTATACTCCAGTGGAACTTCCTGGGCATCATTTTCTGCCTGTCACCTCTTGTCCTATTGCTTGGCACCACCTAGAAGAACCTGGCTTCATCCTCTTGACACTCTTCCTTCAGATACTTATGTACATTGTTGAGGTCCCCTCTCAGTTGTCTCTTCTTGAGACTGAACAGGCACAATTCTCTCAGCCTTTCCTCATAAGAGAGATTCTCCAGTCCCTTAATCATCTTCATAGCCATCTGCTAGACCTGCTCCAGGAGCTCCTTGTCTCTTGTATCGAGGAGCCCAGAACTGGGCACAACACTCCCAATTTGGCCTCACCAGGGCTGAGCAGAGGGGCAGGATCACCTCCCTTGACCTGCTGGCAATGGTCTTCCTAAGAACCTTCCAGTTCTTGGCCACACGGGCACACTGCTGGCTCATGGACAGCTTGTAGTCCACCAGGACCCCCAGGTCCTTCTCCACGGAGCTGCTTTCCAGCAGGTTGACCCCAGCCTGTACTGGTACAGGGGGTTATTCCTCCCCAGGTGCAGGACCCTGCACTTCCCTCTGTTGAATTTCAGAAGGTTCTTCTCTGCCCATCTCTCCAACCTCTCAAAGTCCTTTTGAAGGGCTGCACAGAACTCTGGGATATTGGCCACTCTGCCTGGCTTTGTGTCATCAGCGAACTTGCTAAAGAGGAATCTGCCCCCTCATTCAAGTCATGGATAAATAAGTTATACAGTACTGGGCCCAGTATTGAACCTTGGGGGACACCACTAATCACAGCCTCCAACTAGACCCTGTGCCATCAATAATGACCCTCTGGGATCTGCCATTCAACCAGTTTTCAATCAAAGGCTCATACCCTTTCCTCTGGGATTTTCAGTCACTTGAAACATGAGATACTGTAGGCATTGTTACTCATCTGTGTTGTCCATGAAGCAGGTCGGTTATGTTGTCATTTAACAACTGTATGTTGGCTGTTCCTTTTTATTTACACTGCTTCAAAGAAAATAACAGTACGATTTCATTCAGCCAGTAGTAGAAATATAAGAGATCAATGCATTATTGCTTTGGGAAAAAGAAATGCATGAAACAATTTCCAAAGTAAGGGAAAAGAATTTTCACACCTCTTTTTTTTAAAGTGTTGGTCTGACATGGCATTTGGCTACAATAAAATAAAATTCTTTCATGTATTGTCTATGTCAAAAGAGGCAAGAAGCCTGTTGGTGAATAAAAAAAAACCCACAACTTTCTGCCCATTTTCAAAATTTAGGCGTTTCTTAGTTTCTTTTCTGAAAATAAAAGATTATGAGAGGTTATAGTAAGTAAACTAACTACCTTATGTTTTGGAATTTAGCATTGTTCATCAGTTTTAAGTAGTCTCCCTCATACCTGTTTCACTTTACTTTTGAAGGATTTTCACATGAAGTTGCAAATAGAATGTAACTATGAGCAGCTGTCATTCTGTAGATGGCCACGGAAATCTGTGTTGCATTAAAACTGTGATTTGTAGTTTTTAGAATTAAGATTGGTAAAGTTTTACTTCAGAAACAGTATAGGTGTACAGTCAAATTCTTACTTTCTTGATGGTTAGTCAGCATTGTTTCAATATCGACAGATACAGCAGCTGTTCTTTGATAGCGGAGTAGGATAGTGAGAGCTGTCTTTCTAAAAGGACTCCTTGCACATGAGCATAGAGAGGGAACAAACGTTGGGTTTTTTTCCCTTAAACAAATACTGTCTATGTCAAATTACTTTTAAAACCTTTTTTTGAAATTATTAGACTGCTCTGATGCGTAAACAGAGTTCCTACTCTTTCACTGGTTGTCATATATAACTTCTTAAAATGCAAAGGAATTTAGTTTCATTTTGAATTTCATAAATGTGTTCTATTCATCAAGGGTGTCGAAACAGTAATTCATCATCCTCTTCCAACAATGCATACAATACAAACTCTTCTCAACCATTGGCATCATATAACCTGGGCTCATTATCTTCAGGATCCGGGGCCGGTGCAATTACCATGGCAGCAGCTCAAGCAGTGCAAGCCACGGCACAGGTAATGTCAAAATGTTCTTGTCACTCTGCCATCTGCTATTGATTAAGAAGAAAGGCTAGTGACTTTATTTTTTTTTAAATCTGAATTCCCATGATCACTTTCAGCTTTTGTTTATATGCCACAGTTTCATCCTGTATAAATTGCCTAAAGGGACAGCTTGTTTTCTGGCTTTTCCTGGGGGATATTCTTACACATTTTACTGCTTACTCTACATCGCTTTGTTAACAAGGTAACTAACGAACCTGTGCAAATAATTAGCAGTTAGCAGTTGTCTTATGTAAGAGCTTTACTGTGTAATCTGATACAATACCAGTATTCCTTTTAGATGAAGGAGGGAAGACGAACATCCAGTCTAAAAGCCAGCTATGAAGCATTTAAAAACAACGATTTTCAGCTTGGAAGAGAATTTTCACTGTCCAGAGATTCAGCTGGATATTCGTCATCAGCTCTGGCATCTACGTTAACACAGACATTAAGTTCATCAACCACAGATTCACGAAGTGGCAGAAAAAGCAAGTAGGTTTTCTTACTTGTTGACTGCACTTATAGCTTTTAAGGCAGCTAAGCTTTCTCTTAAAAGTCATGGGCCATAATAGAAATACTTTGTATTTAATATCTGTGAGGGAGGATCAGCAGAAGGCAGTTATTGCCTGCTGGCCATTTTTTTTCAGGGCTGTGTTCTTTAGTCCTCTCACTTCTTTTCATTTAAGCAAACACACTCCAAGTTTGTAAATAAATGTGTTGATTTGCTTTTTTATCTGTGATACAGTCAAGGTTCTTCCCTCATTTTTTTGTGTTCTGGAGAGATTTGACCAAACAGCAAATGTTGGGAATTACCATGCAATGGTTGGTAGATGGTTTTGAAATAATCTGCAGATTTGCTTCATGCCAGATCACAAATAAATGCAACACCTTCTGATGGCTGATCATCTAGGACAGGAAATGGACTGAATTTTATTTCTGATTAAAATTAAGTTTTAAAACATTTTAACCAACAGTGTCACAACACATGGTGACTGCAGTCACAACTTGTACTTGAAATAATTTGTCTCAAAATTCCCATCCTTTTAAACTGACACGAGTTTTTTTCTTTATACAAATTTATGTGTGTTCACAGCTCAGTTAATAATACTGTTTTAGAAGATTTTTAATCTATACACAGATTTAGTGTCAGATCTCATCTATAAGCAAAAGCATAAAATTTTTACTCTGTCACCATTCCTATGGAGTGATTGGTGATGCTTGAGTGGAGGTTAACAGAGAATCAGTCATTTTCAAAACAGTTACCTGTTGTACATGACATATGACATTATTTATATGTAAATTTCTGTTTCATTTGTAATATAATTTTTATGGGGACTTGACACCAAGGCTGTTAGTGGAAAATTTTGTGAAGAAAAGCATTCATTAAAGCCATTTGACAGTTTAGAGCTGTAAAATTCCATTGATTAAAACAGTGTATTTTGCACTTGTAAGCTGGTATGACTTGTTTCCTTTTCCAAAGAGCATTCAGTGGGTCCATTCCAGTGCTTGCAGTAGTTGAATGAAATCTGTTAGCAAATGATGCTTTGGATTTACATACTGCAGTATTTCAGAGTTAATAAAGTACTTGTTTAGTGATTCTTTCACTTGGCAGGAAATAAATTTAAATCATGTATGCCGTTTTTTCTGTTTTGTTTTTCCTTTCCTCAGAAACAACAACAAATCCTCAAGTCAGCAGTCCTCGTCATCTTCTTCTTCTTCCTCTCTATCATCATGTTCTTCTTCATCTGCACTAGCACAAGAACTGTCTCAGCAAACAGCAGTAATACCAGAGTCTGATTCTAATAGCCAGGTCGACTGGACCTATGATCCAAATGAGCCACGTTACTGCATTTGTAATCAGGTAAGGATAGCCTCCAGCCTGAAATACAACTAGAACTGCTGGTTTGATGTAATTGAACTTTCTTCTCTGGTTTCTAATTTTAAAACATTGTGGTTTTACCCTTGAAATTCTGATCCGTTTTTATTTACTTACTGGTGCTACAAATATTATCAACTCAAGCTAAAAGTGGTCAGTTTTCTAGTGATGTGACATACCTGGAGTGTTTAAAATCTGTTAGTGGAGACTTCAGAAATAATTAAATTAAAAATGGAAAGAGATATCAGTGAATGTAGTTAAAATGTTAAGTTAGTAAGGAATTTGTCTGTTTTCTCCAACTTCCTCATAGAAAGCCAAAACCACCAAACAAACCAAACAAAAAAAAAACCCACCAAAACCCAAAATATCCCATAAACTTAAAAAAGCCCAAACAACCAACAAAAAACTAATTTTAGATAAGCTATCCAGAGAATGAATGACAACATGAGAAACTTACTTAAAATGCGTGTTCTTATATCAAACACTTTTAAGAGAGTTGACTTTTTTTAGAGTTTATAGATTTCTGTAATTCTCTTTTAAAATATTTGATTGTTTCAAATAAAGTGCTTGAAATTGTCATGTATGCAAAGGAAATGGCAGACATCAATATAATCTTGAGAACTAGGCTGATAACATACTGAGCACTGTTGTTTTCATCAAAATGTACTTCATTCAGGCTTTGAGTGGTGACCTTTCTATCCAACCTGAAGTATGCAGATGCATCTTCTTTTGCACAAACAATTTTTGAAAATCAATTCACTATGAACAAGGTGGTGTTTGGATTGTGTAACAAAAGCCCCGCACAGGCCATTCACTTAAGAGTGAAGAGGATCCTTAAGAGAGATGACTCTCGTGGGTCCCTTCCAATATCCTTCCAGAATATTCTGTGATATCTGTGATATCTGTGAGAAGAAAAATCAAAATGTTGTGGCTGCTGTTAATGGACAGACTCCTTAAATGAAAAAACTTGAATGTTAACCCTTTGAAAATGTTAATTGCTTTTAATTAATAATACAATTATTAAAAATGGATTTTTTTTTCTTACTAGGTGTCCTATGGTGAAATGGTGGGCTGTGATAACCAAGATGTAAGTAACAAAGTTCAAAGGGTTCATGAGAGGCTTGTGCATGTAATTATTGTTTGCAGAAGTTACTTTTTTTTTAGAGTTGGTTTTTGAATAGATTTTTTTAGAGTAAAGTGCATATGTTTTGAACCACCCTTCAGGAAACTTCTCATTTCTCCTCACAGTTCAGGTTCTTTTAGAAACCTTCAGCCTTTACTGGGTTCAAAAAAGCCCTAGTTCAAAATGCCATTTATTTCTCTGAATGTTTAGCTATGTTTGGCTAATAATAGTTGTCCTCTTCAAATAAAAAAGTTTTAAAAGAGCAGTTGAATGTAATCATGTATTTACTGGGACACTGCATTTAAACAGAAATGCGTGATAAGATTATTTTGTGTCACTTAGTATTGTCAAACTAAGCCTTTCAAAGCAAAACATATTTTGCTCTGTTATGTGAGTCCATATATGAGTCCTAGAATTCTTATCACTCTCCTTAGTTTATCGAGTGTATGTTAGAGACCGAGATCTTCATCTCTTGTCATTTTGTCCTGTGATTTGTATGAAAAGCAGAATCTATGCTTTTTACTCGTGTTTCATTTTCATAGAATTGTATTTCTGATAGGCACTGTGAAAAAAAACCCACCAAAAACAAATCCCAAACCATCTCTTTAACTCTCTTTTTATAGTGTCCTATTGAGTGGTTCCACTATGGATGTGTTGGACTGACAGAAGCACCAAAAGGGAAATGGTACTGTCCACAGTGTACAGCTGCAATGAAGAGAAGAGGCAGTAGACATAAATAAGTTTCTTCATCTGGAAAACAAATTGTGTACTAAAGGTTTTATAGAGGACTTAGGAGGGGAGGGGGAACTCTCACAACACCTCCTTGCAACCACTGAAGAGTTAACATAGCAGTCATAGAATGGTTGGGGCTTAATGGAAAGGACCGTAAAGATCATCTAGTTCCAACCCCCAGTCGTAAGATCATGAATTATTGGTTTTGCTAGTTGTGTTTTAACATTCTAAGTAAATTATTTACGCACCTTGATGTGCTACAGATACTATTCCAATGAGCCTTGGATTATTCCAGTGGCCAACATATGCAGACATTTGTACTATCAAACCATTTTCTCTAAGCACTGGGCATTCTACAATTATTTAATCATCAAAGAATTCCGATAAGTCAAGGTTTTAAATGTATGTTTTATATACAAGAGATATATTCTGCTGCATGTACTGTACTCAAGAACTGTTACGTAACACTATGTATATAAATGGTGCAAAAAGTCAGTGCTTCTGAAAAGAAAAAGAGACAATGTTTTTAAAATGCCTTTATAGCTTTGGTTCTTTATGAAACTTAATTCAGCAGGCTGAAGAAAATGGTTCTTGTATACAGCGGGCTGTTGTCCTTTAGGGTACTCGAGTATGTAAAAACAAAAAAAAATGCTGTAGAATAAAATAAACTTGTGCCATTAGTCTTTATATGTTTCTGCTCCAGAGAAGGCGGGGCCATAAGAGTAAAAAAAGGTGTTAAAGTGACAATAAATTTTTATACCAAATGTGTTTATTTTTTTGTGCAAGTAATCCTTTAAATTTGAATTGTATTAGGTGTAAAATAAAACAACCTCAACTCTTCAAATTAATGTTTTCTGTACATTTGTCAGAAAAAAGGTCTGTTTCTGAAATGGTTTCACTAACAAATTTCCTTTTATTGTTTTTCTGTGGCTGTTTCATCCAGCAGCACTGAACAGAAACAGGGTTTTTACTCCTATTTTCTAATTTCCTCCTTTTATCTGCTATTAAAAAAAATACACTTTCCCATTGGAGTAAAGATTTTACTTCAGGCTGGAGGAGTGTGGCCTTCATGTGGTAGCTTTCCAGACCCGTGAAGAGGAGGAGAAGAGAGGGAGAGAAGCAGTGTTACGTTGCATGACCATGCAAATACTGTCAAGGGAATAAAAACAGACAGGCCCATTAGTAGTAGTAGTATGTGCAAAGAATGAAACCAGGATTCTGTCACAGCATATTTTTTTTTAATGAAGGAAGTAGGCATTTAAAGTCTATGAACTGGAGAAAAGTATATGTGTAAGAAGGGAAATATGATTATGGATGATAAATAGACTTTGGTAAAAGAATAGGGTAGAAGTTGGGGAAAATAAACATCAAAGAGCAGTTTAACTAAGGTTCCATTAAAACTGGGAACTGAACCCACTGTATATATTTCTGTGGAAATCGCAGTCTGAAAAAAACCACTTGAGGACTAGAATATCTGCTTTTAAGTGAGGCTTTTGAGACAATGGAGATAACGAGTTGTTTCTTCTGTGGGAAACTAGTGCCATGCTATGATTTGAAATTAAATAAGCAACCAGTAAGGCAGACTCCCCTTAGACTGAATGTCTTTATGGCTATGAAGTTAGTCCATTGAGAATTAAGACCATATATAGCAAAATCTCTCACTCTGGTGGTAACCACACCTAACAGAAAACAAATCCAAATAATAATTTCAGTTTTTAGTGTGAGCATTGGATCACTGTTTTGCTGGAGAATATAAATTATTTTTTCATTGGCAAATGAGTTAGAGAAATCACAGGAGGAAAAATCTCACTTTAGTATTTTGTGTCAAAGTTAAGAAAATAGAAATGAACAAATATGAAAAATGTGGAAAAATTTGCAATACCTAAGTCAAAGATGTAGAACAATAAAATCTGTACATGCTTATTTTTTTTCTAAACAAGAGAGGCTTACAGGTCAGCAGGTGATCAGAGTGTAAATGCACTGAGTAGTATGAATATTTCCATATTAAGAATGTTCATGTCTCATGGTCAATAGAGTTGCTAGACACTTCCCTGAATAGACAAGTACGGGTGTTTAGGTGAGGTCTCTCATTAAAGCTTTGTAAAACAGTGATGCACTGGTTGAAGAGTATGAGTCCTTTAATTGGGACATTGGGCCATCCACATGGCTATTTGCAAAATAGAATAATAAAGAATAAAGGAGAAAATTAGTAATACTCCCAACATGCTGTTAAAGGAGAACAGGACTCTGCTGCTCAACAGATACATAACAGATCAGTTAAAGAAGTCTAAACAGTAACAGAATGTTTGCAATTAGGTTGTATTCTCAAAAATAATAAAAATGGAAAGTGCTAAAGCAGCAGACAAATCTCATGATACTGAGAGTCTGATAAAGTAGATGTATTTCAACATTTTACTAAAATAACACAAATATAAAACAATATATACTAAAATAACATAAATATAAAACAATATATAAAATAATACTGAGTTCTCACTTTACCTGCAACTTGGTCTTCTGAAGTAGCTATTGCTGTGTACCAAAGTGATTTTGGAGTTACCTAGGTAATTTTACGGAAACCTCAGCTCACTGCTCAGCAGCAGGTCAGACAAGTGCTAAGAATGACTCAGTAGGAGATAAAGAATAAAACAGAAAACAGTTTTATGTTGTGTAAATTGATGGTGCACTTAGGTCTTAATGTAGTGTAAAATTCTGGTCTGCTCCATTACAAAAAGGCAGCAGAGCTAGGAGAAAGCTCAAATAGGAGGATCAAAGCAGCCAAAAGCTTTGTAATGACAACACAACTGAGAAGCAGATGAATTGTCTGGGACTCTTGTGGATGAGACAGAGGCAGCTCAGTGAGGATGTAACAGGGATCTGTAAATTCAGAAGTGATGTGGAAAAGGTGTGCCTTTTGATACAATAAGTAATCTGGAGGTAGCCAGTCCAAAGTAAAAAAATGAGCAGCATTTTTTCACACGTGGCATGCTTACATTACAAAACGGGACACACAGCAAAGATACCTGGATCAGAAACTCACTGAAGACTGATCACTGGGAAGTCAAGAGAGTTTGTAACTTGTAACCAGAGAGGTGTTCCAGGCTGACTGACAGTCCTGCAATCCTCATAGCCTCGTGGCATAGACCACTGAATGCTCTTTGATACCAGACGCAAGGTTAGGCAACCCTCTGGCATTATGCAGTGCAGCTGCTTTCAGTTTCATCTCAATGCTCCAGGATTTGGGTGGCCTTTTAGGATGAGGAGGTATTTGTAGTATCACAAACTGAGAGCCAATGTGCTAAGAGCTGTAATAGAACAAAATGTGGTCTATGCCTTGTAAACAGTATTGTGTGTTTGCACTGGGGAGCTGTAGGTTTTATTTATTCTAGATCTGAAATTAAAAAGGAAGAAGAAATACATTTATGCTTCCTGATCTGAAAATCCCACTAGGTTGTCCCTCTGAATAGCATAGGATAATTTGCATTCTTGTCTTCTTTACTGAATTTTGCAAAATATTGTTTAACTGTACACGTACAGATCAGAAAATCTGAGGTTTCCCTTTTCTGTTCCCCCTCACCAGGGAGGTACTTTCCACTACAAGCTTTCCACTACATCTCACTTCTCATCCTGCTGGAATGTCAGGACCATACACTTTTTTTCTTCAACAGAGGTAACCTTCGGCTTGGCAACAGAGAGTTCAGTACTGCACTTAGACAAAAAATCTCCAAGAAGCAGAATTGCAAGAGGAATAAGGGTCTGAGTTTTTACACTCTCCTCAGGGTACACATGAATAAAATTAGGCCCCACTGTATGAACACAGTCTCTGAAGTTTTACTACTCCTCCCAGGACTGACTAAAAAGCTGTGAGAATAATGTAACTAAAACAAGAAAAATGCCACACTTCAGCGTACCTACACCAATTTGCAGTAAAATTCCTCTTAGCGCTTTCAAATCCATATCTTGTTTTTACACTCATATAATATTCTATAAAGATGAACAGCAGCTTTTTTCTTGTATTTCATAGCTATTTGAGCATACGAAAGTTGTCAGCAAGTTGCATGATTACTTACAAACTTGTGCTTGCATACATCTTATATTTTAGAAAAACCTACTTTAGTTCATAATAGATTTAAAGTCTTCATTATAGAATCATAGAATGTTAAGGGGCTGGAAGGGACCTCAAAGATTATCTTGTAACAACTCCCCTGCCATGGGCAGGGACACCTCCCACTAGACCAGGTTGCTCAAGGCCTTTTCTGGCCTGGTCTTGAACACTTTAAGGACTGGGGCATCCACAACCTCCCTGGGCAACCTGTTCCAGTGCCCCACCACCCTCACAGTATAGAGTTTCTTCCTAATATCTAATCTAAATTTCCTCTCTTTCAGTTTGTACCCATAACTCCTATCACTACAGTTCCTGATGAAGAGTCCCTCTCTGGCTTCCCTGTAGGCCCCCTTCAGATACTGGAAGGTTGCTATGAGGTCTCCACACAACCTTCTCTCCAGGCTGAACAGTCCCAGCTTTCTCAGCCTGTCTTCATAGGGGAGTGCTCCAGTCCCCTTAGCAACTCTGTGGCCCTCTGGACTTGCTCCAACAGTTCCATGTCCTTATGTTGGGGGACCAGAACTTTACGCAGTACTCCCGGTGGCATCTCAACAGCAGAGCAGAGGGGAACACACGCTGACATATTGAGTAAATGACTTTAACTGTTTGATAATGTATTCCCTTTTTATAGGGATAGGAATAATTCCCTGATTCCTAGCTACTACTCTACAGCTAGAGTAGAGAAATACTTGCCTCATGACTGTACAAGAAAGTGATGAACAATGTTAGGACCCACAAGCCCTAATACCTATTTGTATCTTGTACCTTATATTATAAAAATTTCTTAGTATTATGACAGCTCTGTTCCTTTCTAAATATTTATTCAGTAATGCTATATAGATTGAATCAAATGTGTATGCCCACATTTATGAAACTGGCTACTGCAATTAAGAAAAAGTTTTTGAAATCATAGAGTAGTACAATGACAGGATTCTTTAAATAAATTAGGTGCAGTTGTTCAGCTACAATTTATATATTTTTCTCAAAAATATCAAAATTTTGAGGAATCTTAAGTATACTTTTGTTGCTGAGCACAGATTTATTTATTAGGTTGACAGCTAACTTTGTTTTCCTAGTTAAGGCTGTATTAAGCCTTTCTGTCTAGAAGAATAAATAATAGTTATAATGTATTTGCACACATGAGGATTAGTAGAACAGAAATAGGGGAGCAATGTGAAGATAATTTTATATTGCTTCTGCCTGCAAAGTTGTGGCCTTACAATTTCAAAGCAAGATCTATGATTTATTTTCAGAAAAAGATGTGGGATAGATGTTTGGATAAACTTTCCAAGTGTGAGTGTAGTTAAGTGCTGGAATAGGTCAGTCAGTGAAGTACTACGGAATTAGGGAATCCTTTCTTGTCAGATGTACAGGAATATTTTTCCCTGTGTTGACAAAGAAAATTTTCTTTACAGCTCAATTTTGGCAAGATTAAAAGTACATTGTAACGGGGGGGATGGGGTGTGTGTGTGATGGTGTAAAAATAAGTGCTTATCATAATTAAAAATTGTTTTAATAAATGTTCAGTTATGTAGCTTGACTGAAAAGATGACAAGCTGGAGTGTTTCTTCTGTGACATTCATTTGGATATTGTATTCTTGACTTAAATTATTTAAAAATGTGTTTAATCTCTCTGTCATGTTATTTCGGGCTAAATTAACCTCAGGCTTTTAAAGTAAGCACATTCTATAGATGGATGGATCAGTCAGTAGCTGAATGAACTGACAATAAAAACGTGTTCCTTAGGCAGGTCTGGAAAATGAAACAGTTCTACAGCCAGTAGTATTGACCAACTCCTTATTTTAATTTAAGAAAGTACCCCATACATTTTAAAATTAGCCTCAAAAAATTAAAATTATGTGCTAATCATTTTAATCCAGAGCAAAAATTTTCTTAAACACTGACTTTAAACATGCTTTTGCAGACAGAAGTGCCGATTTCAGAAGTGCTGATTACCTTTGAGAGCTTCACTTACATCAGAACTGTTCTGCCTGTGTCTTCTGTAACATCGTTGGTTGCTCTTGTAAGACATAAACACAATCTAAAATACAGACTAGGCAAACATCTCAGTGGGGTTTTAGCCCAGGACAGGAAAACTGAAGATGATTCTCAAAGACAGAAAAGAGAAGAAAATCCAACTTTAAGGTGTTTTGGTTAGTACCTGCATTAATGTTCAAGATTTACCAATGCTGAAGTATTTTCCACTTTGAAAATGCTTTCCAAACACTCACTGACAACTATTTACTTAAAGACTTCTGTTAAGAGGGTGAAAGGAATGTACTGGGAATGTCTTTCTCTAGAGGCTGACAAGCCTTAGAAAAGATTCTAAGTTTTCCTCTTCCCTATTGTTTGTATCTTAAGCAGTCATATTTAAACCCATGAGGAAAGGAATTATCTAAACATATTGTTCATAATTACATCAGCACATTATAAAACTGTAACCTAATTCTGTATTTGGCTAATGCAGGTATGATTTTAAATCAATCCCAAAAATTCTCTGTAATTCTCCTTCTAAGGACTGTTTTAAACAAGCAAATTAGCTCTCAGCCTTATATACATTTTATTAATTTTCTGTGTTGGCACTACCTGGTTTTACATGATTTTTGTGAAGCAAAGAGTCTCTTTAATGCACTTTAATTTTAAAAGTGCATCAAAATGAAGTTTACAGAAATAGTGATTGATTAAAAAACTATATTAGGAGCTTATTCAGCTACTCCATAATGTACTTCAGAGCTTTACTGATTTGGTTATATTTCGGTTATATTTTAATTTTTTCAAGATCAAATCCTATGTACATCTACATCTGCCCCTAGTCATAGAGCATACATCCATAATTAAAAAATATACAAAACAACCCACAAAAGAAACAGACCCCAACAACCTAGTGATCAGCCAATGAACAAAAACACTTCGATTCACTTTTCAGCTCCTCTGGACAATTCAAAGTATGTATGAAGTATAGAAAAATCACAGCAAAACATTTTAGATCTCTCAGACCTGAAAAATACGTTTCTTTGCATCAAATTTGCATCAAATGCTAGTTTTACACAATCTGTTTAATCAAAGTGGTCAAGATAATTCACTGACAGTGTGATGTTCAGCTTCCTCCCAGCCATATCACAGCAGTTCAGCATGACATCCCTTCCCAGTTTCAGCTTTCCAGCCTGGTGCAATAGCCACCAAGTGTGTTTCAAGCAAGCTGTGCAGTCCAGCAGGCCAGAGCTAAGAGGCAGTGTAGTGACTCTGCATGGGGCAGGACACAAAGAACTCGCCAGACCTCATGCCAACTGTGAAGGAGATGTTCTATGTGGCCTCCTTCACTCTATTTATTCCAGCCACATTGCTTTTGTAAGATATAAAAATGGTTAAATCTAATTTTCAGCTTTACTTTTAGAAATACCATGTGGAGTAGTTTGCCAAAAGTCAGTGCTTAAAAGATGTAATGTATTTAATGGTATTTCTAAAGTAACTTCTGTGCCACAGTGGCTGCTGCTATCTTGTTCTGCAGCAATCATGCTGTGGCAGCTGAGCTTGTGAGAGAAGCTGTACAGTTATAATCAGATCGATAAGTTCAGAAGTATACTGTTATCTTTTTCTGCCTATCCATAAGAACAACAAAATAGCATGTCTTGCATCTTCACATGTTCTTTTCACTTGTACAATAATTTCTCATATACGTGCACAATATGTGAAGCACCCCAAGTAACACATTTCTGTACTGGCTTATTGTATATTCTGGCAGCACCATGAGAATGCAGCAAACTGGAATAAACTGTAATATACTCTAGTATATTTAATGTCTGGTCCTGATGGGGCTGGTTAAACCTATGGGTGCCTTGAAAGGCACAGATGAGCATTTAGTCAACATTTCCGTGTAATGTGGTTGTCTTAAAGCTCTCCCTGCTAACAGAAGAGCTCTGTTAAACAAAAGTCCATCAGTACAAAGCTTTTCAATAGGAAGAAATCAAGTTCTTGTTTCCTTGTGCCTAAAACATCCGCATGTATGAATTCATCTTCTGAAGTCAGTGGAGGCCATGATGAGGTTTAACTTCTATGTTTGCGTGGATATTTACTATACTGGGGCTAACAAAAATGTAATGATCAAAATGTCTGAAATGATTGGCACGTGGAAAACTTTCTATATTTGGAGTTTATTGGAACAGAAACTAGAACAATTAACTTTAAAAACAAACAAACAAAATGCATTACTTTAAAAACAAACAAGCATTAGAATTAAATAGGTTTTTAAATGCTTCTTTTCCCCCTGCAAAATGCCCTTACAGACTGATCTTTTCCTTCATATTTGTTGCTCTCATTCTAACAACTCCATGGTCAGCTTGCAAGCATTGGACATTCCCACTGCCAAGGCAGCTATTTAGGATACATCCCACCTTCACTCTGGAGGTCTGGCTGAGGGATTGATCCTTCTCTTTGCGGTAGCCTCCAAACTGATATGCCTACTACTTGCTGTCCCTCTCCCCCGTCTCCTTCTCCTGGGAGCTTTTCTGACCTGGTGCTGAGGGTGGAGGGGACAGGCCTGGTGTGGGAAGGGTGTCCCAGTACGCAGAATAGTGAGGAATGCAGATACCCTCATTGCAGACATCATTTATGCAGGCATGGAGTGGCTAGGACAGAGTCAGTGACACTGGTATTCTCAATTTCTTCCCACTCCCATTGGTACACTTTCATCTGAATATATGCAGCTAGGAAGAACTGCAAGAGAAATACTAGTATGCAGCACATCAAGCGCATTCAGAGCCCTTCTGCAGGTACAAGGCAGTGAAGAGCTCTGCTTGCAAGAGAAGTGCATGAGAAAGTAGAAAAGTATTTGTGCAAATTCTTTTTGTATAGTAAACCCAGAAAATATAATTGAAAGACAATAAGAAGGTTCTAGATCACCTAACCAAAGAGATTATTCACTGTATTAAAAGAAGAGAGTGATCTTGAGAGAAGACAGAGATATCATTAGAAAAAGCTTTTAGGAAGAGGAAGAGCTGAAATGGAAATTCAAATGCTCTCAGTTGAGGTGTGAAGAAGAGGAGAATCGGCAAGATGCCAGAGAAAAAATGTGGACCATCACAAAATAAAATAATTACTTAAAGTAAAAAGGAGCACAGACAGTGTCAAGAGATATTTCACTTTGTTCCTGTTCTGCATACCTGAAGACAAATATCCATGTTCTTAGAGCCTGTCTGGGCATTTCTTGATTGTCGTTGATTCTTATCCATCTCTCAGAAGTAACCAATGAGTCTGAGCAATCAAACTGGCTACAAAATCCATAAATCTATGTTATGTCTGAATAACTGCTGCAAGGGCATTATGTCAAGTCAGCAAATAACTGCAGACAGGTAGAAGCAGAGAATTTGCTGATCTATTTCTTCCTCATGACATTCAGATTTGCCTTTTAAGGAGGAACCAGTATATTCATAACACTTATGAAAAGTATATTCATAACTGCTTTCCTGTATCTTTCTGTCAAGCAACTTGCCATATTATTAACATACATAAATAAATAGATACTTCTGTTTCATTGTCACTCTTCTGCCAAAACAAAGTAGTGAAGATCATGGCTGAGTTTCAAAGAGATACCTCTGGACAAATAACTCAGTTGGCCCAGATTCTGCCTAAAACTTTAAGGAAGCTGGTAAGTTTGTAGTCTGGTAAGCTGAGTATTGAGCTTTGCCTCTGCCTAAAAGGTCCCGTTCCCTTCCTCTGTTTACATCCTCTCTCACTTATGTTCTCCTGCTGCTTAACCTGTGCCAGCACTAGGGCCCACTGGACCTCTCCAAGTCAATTCAACTCCCTCACCTGGTAGAAAACAATCCAGCTGAACAATTCCTTGCAAAAGGATCTAATGAGCACCACAACAAGGTAGGAAGAGAGAAAGGGAAAAAGCAGGAGCAGAGGTAAGGAGGAGATGCTAAAGGCAGAGGAGAAGGGAGCAATCAAGACCTTTCCCTTTCCATGGCAAGGCATTACTAGTCTGGCTGATCTCCTCATAGAATTCAGGCCTAACAGCATCTTTCCTGGGGCAAAATATCCAGCTATCACAGCTCTTAAAACACTGATAAAATTTACAGACTTAAATTGGGACTATTTAAGGACTTAAAATGGTCTATATATTGACTATACATATATATGAACTGTAAATTCTATGATAAGAGAAGTAAACACATTGCTTGTGTAGCCCGGATCATTTATTGCCACTTACATAAAGAAAAAATATTAAATAAACTGAAGAATAATGAGGAGCAAAACCTAAGGGGAGTCTCCCCTAAAACTCTTCTCCCATTAACATCAACTGTTTTGCTTTCCAAGGATTGGCAGTACTTTCAGAGAGGCCTCAATAAATTGGAGGACTGGGCAATCACCAACCATAGGAAGTTCAACAAGGGGAAGTGCTGGATTCTGCACACCTGGGATGGGGCAACCCTGGGTGTACGTACAGACTGGGGAATGAGATCCTGGAAAGCAGTGCCATGGAAAGGGACCTGGGGGTCCTGGTTGACGACAAGTTGAATATCAGTCAGCAGTGCCCTGGCAGCCAGGAGGGCCAACTGTGTCCTGGGGGGCATCAGACAAAGCATCACCAGCTGATTGAGAGAGGTGATTGTCCTGCTCTTCTCTGCACTAGTGCGGCCTCACCTTGAATATTGTGTGCAGTTTTGGGCACCACAATATAAAAAAACCATTAAGCTACTAGAGAGTGTCCAAAGGAAGGCAACAAAGATGGTGAAGGCCCTTGAGGGGAAGCCATATGAGAAGCGGCTGAGATCACTTGGTCTGTTCAACCTGGAGAAGAGGAGACTGAGAGGAGACCTCATTGCAATCTACAACTTCCTTACTAGGGGAAGAGGAGGGGCAGGCACTGATCTCTGTGGTGACCAGTGACAGGACCCAAGGGAATGGCCTGAAGTTGTGTCAGGGGAGGCTTAGGTTGGACATTAGAAAAAGGTTCTTCACCTAGAGGGTGGTTGGATACTGGAACAGACTCCCTAGGGAAATGGTCACAGCACCAAGCCTGAGAGAGTTCAAGAATCATTTGGATGATACTCTCAGGCACATAGTGTGACTCTTGGGGTTGGTCCTGTGAGAAAAATCTCTTCTTTCAATTTATAAAAATGGCAAAAAACCCACTTGCAGGACAAGGAAACTTACAGAAAAGAATCCTTTATTGCAGTGCTGGATGCAGTCCCAAGCTACACGCCTGGAAAAAGCACACCCAGTTCGAAAAGTGCGTGCTCTTTGTACCCTTGACCACCTAAGATGTTGAATTATTCAACAGGTAACAGGTATTTTACCTTAAAAGGTAATTTTTCGAATTCGGGAGGGGGTGTCGCCCTCCCACCTGACTGATTGATGACATACCCCCCTGTGCTGTACAGGGGGGTCCTTTTGCACACAAAGACCTGCCATGTGGCCAGAGTAAATTTTCCATTTTTATATATTGTATCCTACCTCGGCCGCGATATTCCCTCAGTGTCAAGCCCTGACAGGGCCTTTTCACCTTACAATCTTCACGAGGCGCCTAAATTCCTGAAATTAAATGAGAGATAAAAAAATCCCAACACCCCCTGCTTTCTACTTAAATCAATTTACTTATAATAAAACTGGATTATTTTATTTCTCATAGTACTGTGCAGGGCCAAGAGTTGGACTCGATGATCCTTGTGGGTCCCTTCCAACTCAGAATATTCTGTGATTCTGTGCTTCTCTGCTTGTCTGCCTTCACTGTGAGCCAAAATCACAGAGTTGAGCCACAGTGGGATTAAGACATGAATCTTTGTTCTCTGTAGTGGAGGAAAATCACAATATCACTAAGGTTTACAGGGTTCTATGAATGGGACAAGGAGAGAGAGGATGGGTTTTTACTATGCTGGGATTGATTTTAACTTCAGCAGTCTCATATCTTCCAATGTGCAGAAAAGTAATGTATTTGTCCTATTTTCTTCACTTTGTGCCAGTATAATAGGACCACACACAGGATTGAAGACACTGCAAATCTAATTGCAATCTGGATTTAATTTAGGGTGAAGTAAAAAATCATGGAGGGTGAAGTAAAAAATCATGGAGGGTGCAGCTGAACAGGCTTTCTCCAGCACAGTTTAACAAATGCTTTGCTTCAATATTGATGTGCTATTGATGCCTATTCTTTCTGAACCTTTTAAGTAATTTTTTAAATTAGTGAGAATTAATGGCCCTTGACACAATTTTTAGTGTGCTAGAAAATAAAAAAGAAACAAAAAAAGAAATTAAAAAGTTGACCATAAACAATGACAATTGCATATACGTTTGCCCTGTGAAGATGATAGACATGATTACAAGCATTTGACTATCAGTTTATTTAGAAATTATCAGTTTGAGCTTATTTTTCATGGGATCTCATTTATCACTGAAATGGTTGCTAGGATGCTGTGCTTTGAAATTTGAAACTTTCTCCAGAAAAAGAGCAATTGTGAAGAGGTTTTCTAAACATATTTTGTTTTTGGCAGCCTCTCTATAGTGAAGTTATTGATGCTAAATTGTTTTCTGACATCAAGATCTGATCTTACAAGCAGTTATACCTAGTCTTAGTTTTATTCAGAATTGTGGAATGATTTATGTTAGATCTCCGAGTGAAGTTAATCATGCATAAACTGAATCTATTCAGCTGGCCTTAAATTCCTGTTAACTTTCTGTGCCTAGTATTTTCTCCTTGCTCCTGGCAATTATATGTCCAGGTCACTACTTAGACGATGGAAATAATTTTTCAGTGGTCACTAGCTTTCATTATTGAGCAAACATGGAGACTCATGTTAAATGGAAGCTCTGTGTGTATGAGCCACGCTGCTTAAAACCCCAGTGAGATGATTAATGATGAGCATTACATGTCTGCATGGCACCTTGGCTAAGTCCTTTCAAATCCCAGTCCCTGGCAATTTTTAGCAAGTGTTGTGACTTTCCTCTCACCTTTTCTGTGTCAGGGTAGCTTTAAGCACTTACAGTCTATTCCACATGATGCAGATGGAACTGGGATTCTGGCTGCAAGCACTGGAGATCACTCTTGACAGTCATGGCTTGCTGGTTTTGGCAGAAGCGATCCCTCCATGACCTTGCCTCGTGCCAGGCAGGACAGCAGCTGCCAGCTGTACAGAGCAGCCAGGCAAGCAGTCCTGAGTGAGTGGGAGGAGTAGGAAGAGGTAAGCAGGCTAGAGAACTCCATGCAATGGGAGCAGCCGCTGTAAGGAAGAGGTATGGGAATCTCAAATAGGAAATCAATACTAAATTTGTTGTCTATGTCAGAAGGAGGAGATTTATACCTTTCTGCTAAGAATTCTGAAATATGCACATATGAGTATAAATACTTAGCTGGATATTTCTGATCTTACCCATAATAATAATAATAATGGCCCATCTTCGCGAACGAAGATTTGGGGAAAGGTCTTTTTACCTTTCCAGCCTGCGCAATGGATTTTTTAGGTGAGACACAGCCTGCGCTGAACTGAGCCCACCCTTTAATCCTAAGGTTCATCTGCCGGGGCCAAGCAAGCTTGGACAATGGCAGTGAGGTCCTCAGGACGTAGGTTTGTTTAGAGTGTCCTTCTCATAGATGGATGGCCACACAGGGCTAACGACCTCCATCAGGCCAGGAGACCGGGGACTTGAACCCGTGGTCACAGCAGTGAAAGTCCTGCACGCTAACCACTAGGCCACCAGGGGTCTCGATCTTACCCATAATTATTTGAATATTATGCACTGAAGAATCTTTCTTGTGAATTTGAGTCACAGGATGCCTGCCTCTTTATCCACTTATATTCTGTACCTAAATGACTAGTCAATGCCAGGGGAATTAGTCCCCATATGCAATAGTCCTGACTTAATTTCCTGAAGTATCAGAATGGGACCAGATGACAGTAGATGTGTAAGCCCAGAGGTGTAGTGGAATCTTGATTCAAAAGATAACAGGAATCACATTCATTGCATTCTATCTGTGATTGAGAAAGGGATTTACAGCTTCAGAAATGTGTTTTACATGCTGTTGTCATGAAAAGAAACCACAAAACATAGAGAAAAATCCAGCTCATTCCTTGGAACAGCTGGGAAAAGCAGATGGACAGAAGGCTGATTCCCAGGAGTATACAGGAGGCAGAGTAATCCACCTACCCTCTGCTGATATCCCTGCTCTCTGCTGATATCCCTTCATCTGTTACCCACTTGTCCTGAAGACTTGGGACCCATGAGTGATTTTGGGGTTGTAGGAAGGATGAATTGGCTCTCAGACACTGGAAAATGTGAGGATAAAGACCCTACCTAGGCGCTTGAAAGAGGAAAATTATGTTGGGCTGGAGGGAGAGCAGGATTACTTGCTGTGCTGAAAGTAACTGAGGGAGCAGAGGGTGAGGATGGAGAGGATTACTTTGTTCTAGTGTGGGATTCTCCAAGGGGGTATGATCTCCACATCACGAAGCGGCCTTTAATCCAAATCTTTATAAACTGGTTTTCATCAAGTCTTCGAGCAATAGCACACAAAGCCCTCATAAAATACCCTCACTAAGAGTTTGGGAGAAGTTGACAACCATGCAAATGCCACCCACACAGATGGTGGTTGTGGGCCCAGAAATCAGGGCATGCCAAAAAAAACATCTTACAGCAATAAAGCAACTCTCTATGCTGCCCTTTTGTGCTGATGGAGTTACTGTGGCTCCCAGGCTGGCTGGCGGTAGCGCCTCTGCTATCCTCCTTTGAGTGTACCAGCTCCCTGAGTACCCCTCTCCATTGGATGGTGGAGATCTACCCCA
>NW_020897704.1:1067198-1074058 GCF_003984885.1 Neopelma chrysocephalum
TCACCAACCACAGGAAGTTCAACAAGGGGAAGTGCTGGATTCTGCACCTGGAATGGGGCAACCCTGTACAGACTGGGGAATGAGATCCTGGAAAGCAGTGCCATGGAAAGGGACCTGGGGGTCCTGGTTGACGACAAATTGAATATCAGTCAGCAGTGCCCTGGCAGCCAGGAGGGCCAACTGTGTCCTGGGGGGCATCAGGCAAAGCATCACCAGCCGGTCGAGGGAGGGAATTGTCCCACTCTGCTCCGCACTGGTGCAGCCTCACCTTGAATATTGTGTGTGGTTTTGGGCATCACAATATAAGAAAGACATTAAGCTATTGAAGGTGTCCAAAGGAAGGCAACGAAGATGAAGGCCCTTGAGGGGAAGCCGTTTGAGGAGCGGCTGAGCTCGTTTGGTCTGTTCATCCTGGAGAAGAGGAGACTGAGAGGAGACCTCATTGCAGCCTACAACTTCCTCATGAAGGGAAGAGGAGAGCCAGACTGTGGTGACCAGTGACAGACCCGAGGGAATGGCCTGAAGTTGTGTCAGGGAAGGTTTCAGTTAGATATTAGAAAGAGGTTCTTCACCTAGAGGGTGGTCAGGTCCTCAGGTTCCCAGAGCCTGACAGAGTTCAAGAAGTGTATGGATGATACTCTCAGGAACATGGTGTGATTCTTGGGGATAGTCCTGTGCAAGGCTAAGGGCTGGACACGATGATCTTTGTGGGTTCCTTCCAACTCAGCATATTCTCTGATTCTGTAAAATGCAGTGCATGTGACAGCTGAGGTCCTGAGCTAGGTGTTCTCTTTGTGTGCAAATTGATAAGTTTCATTTGGAAAAAAGAAAAATATTTAAAAGCTAAATAAAAACCAGCACTTCAAACGATATATGCCCTTCCTTGCTGTATATAGGCCTCTAACTTGCAAATGCTGCTGCAGCTGTTAAACTGTGTAGATTGCCTCAAAGCTACTGTAACAACACTCATTTTTTATATATGAGGCAGTGTAGGAAGAACTTTCTTTATAAAAATAGTTAACTAAGGATGGAAGATAAAATAGATGACTTGTAAACAGATATTTTTAGCTAAAATAACTTGATTATATAGAAGTTTTGGTCTATAAAGATAATAGAGTTTGTCAACTGTTCCCATCTGTCTTGTCCCTGTCCTGTGTCAGCAGGGGGAAGTAGTAACTAAGACCTTCTGTGGCTTAGATACTAAATGCTTTCATTGGAGTATTTTTGTCCACCCTCCTTTCTTTCCCTCTTTGACATCAGTAAGAAGTTTTATTTATACACTGTAATAAAATATATCTACTACGGAAAATTACTGACAACTGCTTTGTCAGTGACATTTATGTCCAAGTAAATCTGCTTATTTTACAACATTTTTTGTTAGTCTGGATTAAAATTTTGCAGGTGCTGCTCCCTGCAAGATATTACTATTATTTCAATTAGGCTAATCACTGTAACAGCAGTTTTCTAAAAATTGCAGTTATAGTGGCTTCCAGGCATGCAGCAAGAGCGAGGACACCTCTTGTTCCTCATCCAGGCTTCAGACTGCATCTCCAAGCCCTGTGCCTGCTCCTAGCAGAGCCAGTTTAGCCCCGCCCACTGAGCAGTCCAGCCTTTATTTATATGAAGTCTGTGGTCCAACTGGCTTCAGATGGCGTGTGTATGTGCGTGTGCCTGCCTCCTGAGTGTGTGAGACGAGCTGGGATCATGAGCCAGGGTTGTTACAAGTGGTTTTAATCAGCAGTCCATTAGAGGAGAACGGAAAACTTCAAACAGATTAAGAACCAAGTAAGTAAACCTAACTTTGAACTTGAAATCTGGACAAAACAAATGCAAATGAAATCTTCATAGTCTGTCAGTTTTCAGATAAATTATCACTTTTAGAGAGAAAGCTGTGCATGCTGACAGGAAGGAGGAAATTTAAAAGGAATGGAATGAAGGAAACTGTAAAAACAAAATGGGAATTGAGAATGCAAGAGAGAAAAAACAGCAAATGAGTGTTCACAAAGTTGGTACACTCTCTGACTTTTTTCAGTTGTGGACAGAACATGTTAAGCTTTAACCTCTTGCTTTCTTGGATACTATTGTCTGGCTGAGTAGTTCCTTCTGCAAAAGGGGTGAAGATTTCTGCTCCTCACCTGTCTGCTGGCAGGTCTGTTCTCCCAAGAGCACAGTGTGGAAAAGCTTACCACGGCTCCTTGCAGGATGCCCCATGACATGCTGCTATTTGCTGCTGCTCAGTTGTTGTTTTTTCACAGGTTGTTCCAGTAGCCCCATGGGAAGGTGCTCCCCAAGCCTCTGGTCCTCTGGAACCTGTGACTTCTTGCCTGACTCAGCAGCAGAAATGGGAAAACTCGTGCTAGTTTTGGGTAAAGTGTGCCTTTAACTTTTTTTACTGTGGCAAGACGTGGCTACTTGGACTGCATCTGGAATGTGGCAACGGTTGAAGTGAGGACGGCAAAGAGGCCATGGTTTGTGGGCAAGTCCCCAGGTGCCGCAGGCTTTGTCGCCCTCGTCCCTTCCTTCTGGCCATAGTGGTGGCCATCTGTCTGTTCTGCCAGACCCTGACTCCTCTCATAACCAGCAGCATCCTTTCAGCAGTTGTTAATGGGATTACATCCAACAAACTGACCAAAACACAGCAAGGAAGGTACAAGGAGGTCTCCCCAAGCACCACTCACTGCTTCCTCCCTGGCAGTAATTCACAGACATTGAAAAAGGTAAGTCAGCTGGAGCAGAGTGCTGAGCAATAATTAGCAAAGCAAGGGATAGCAAGTCTGGCAGGATCATCTGAGTCCAGCTAAAATTAGCCTAAGCTTGAAAGTCTGGGATCTGTATACAAACAAATGGGTGATCTAATGACAGCAGCATATGTGCAAGCACATTCCTATTACCAGCTCCTCAGAATGCTGTTATTAACGCAGGAATCCTAAAATCTTCAAATGAAACATGGCATTGCTCTGTGACTCCATCGAGATTTCAGTTTGCTGCACAGACCATACTTTATTTTGGCTTTGGGAGTTGGTTTAGATGCTTTACAGTACAGGCACATAAATCAGGAGCCAGGAGGGTTTCATGAAAGTGGCTGAGGTTGTTAATTGGCACTGAGACTGCAGCTGCCCTGTGTTAAAGTTATCTGCTCGTCAGCTTTGAACTTTACTGGGATTCTGCTGAGAAGCTGAATTTAACCACGTTTGAGAAATAAACAGTTTTCATATTTTCAAATCACACTATATACTTTGGAATCTTTGTCTCACAAATTTTACCTTCTCCCTACATTACCTGACCTCATGTTTATTTTGTATAGGTTTCCTAAGGATGAGTGTTAAAATCTACCAAATTCAAACACTGTTATTTTTGTTGGAAAATATAGTTTGTTAAATGGCCCAGATTTGGGTAGTTATTTATATTCTGGAATCTGTGATCAGCACTAGCACAAGTGTTTCAGGTTTTCTTTAGTTGTATAGGAGAGCTGCTAATAGTGCAGCAGACATCACACTATGAAATTATCATTATGCTATCATTTTATATACAACTCTAGCAGGACTATAAACAATTTGTTACCTCACAGATTATGGACAGCATCCACATAAAGCAGTTCAAATTTAAAAAAAAAAAAGTACAAGGCTGCTTCTTTGATTAGACAGAGTTCACAGTCTAAAAGGTCAGCAATATCGATTTTAGGAGAGCGGTTGTAAAGTGCATCTTCTGCAACAATCAAAACCAGATATGTGGAATAACTGTGGCATGAACTCTTAAATTTTTTAACTTAACTTTATTTTTTTTTCTTGAGAAGGTCAGAGTATTATGAGTTGCAGAAATCTACTGTATGCTGCATTGTCATAATTTTATATTTTAATGACATTTTAGTACACTAGGTACCCAGGTTCAGATTTGTTCAGCAATAAGACGTGAATAATTACAATTTAAAGGGAAATAAGCACAGCTGATTTATGTGGGTTGTATTGTGTGGGTTACATCTTTTGACACTTACAGTCCATTCCTTTTTACCCATTGCTACTGTAATGGCAAAGAACATTTCATACCTTTCCTTTGGCTACTTAAAATCTATAAGAACTGATGAAATAATGGCAAAGTTTTGCTACTATGCTGTTTGGCTGAAAATATCTGTAATACCTTCTTTAACAATGTGCCTGAGAAAAAAATGGAGATTGACATGGAATTTGGCGTTCTGGCTGTTTGAAATGAGAAGGAAGCTTTTGTTTTTACAACATGCTGTACTTACTGCTCTCCTGTATACGTGGTTGGATGTGACTATCACATGCACATGCTGAACCTATAGTACAGATGTAAGTGCGTATGTTAACCCTTATAGGTATGTTTTCCAGGGCTGTGCTACCCTAACACATTCCTCTTCAAGTTCTAAAGACCACCCAAAGCTGGCTCCCTATTTGTCTTGAACGTTTCCTCTAGAGCATGATGAACAAAATGTCTTGCACATGTTGGGATGTTACTCTAAGCTGCTCTCTGTTTCCAGAGAGTGCTGGTTGTGTGGGCTGAATAATAATCTCAGAGAACAGCAAAGGCAAACATCTCCAAAAACCTCTACCACTTTGCTTTGAAAGTGTGTTCTTGAACTGTGTGTTTTCGCCCACTGCTTATTCAGATAGCTGAACTGTTATCTGGCTTGATTTTATTGGGTGCTTAGTAACATCTAAGATAGATGTCATGGTTGAAACTTTACACTGTTTTATTTTACAGTCACGTGCCACCGATGGTAGCAAGTTTGGAAACAACTTTTCATTAAAGCTCTGGTTAAAATCTTCTTGTATGAATCTGTAAAATTACTTTAGAATATAGTTATTCACATTTGTAATTAACTAGTCACACATGTATTCTTATTCTATAATTAGTCCAGGCAGGAAATTTAAATTCAATAAAAAAAATCTATTGTGCAGTTAAACAGTGACTTAAAGCAAACACTGCAACGTCTTATGAAATAAAGTTCATGAATAAATTTTGAGGAAAATAAGATCCTGCTGGAGATAATATTCTTTAGGTAATACACAGTGTTTATGGGTTTTGAGCCATTGCATGGGTCACACTGCAGATTGTCCTCTGACTGGGTAGGGGCAGGTTTCATTCTTGCTTCCTTCAGAGAAAAAAAATCAGTATTGTGTTGAGCTTACTGTGAGAATTTGCTTCTGATTGTTATTGCATGAGCAAAATCCCCTTCCAAAGTCTGCTAATTTCTTCATTCAGAGTATGCATAACAGTAAGTGCCTCAAAAAAAACCCCCAACCCAAACAAACAAACGAAAACCCAAAAACTCTGGCACCTTTCATGAGCCATTTGTTAGAAGTGAAGGGAGAGATCTGAGGAAAAGTGCAGCTTTGCCAGTGCAGCTCTGATATCAACATTAACCTCATTTTGGAAGGTAGAGTTCCAGACAAGTCTGGAAGAAGCATGGGGAAAGACATTGCCAATTTGATCTGTAAATGTGTCTTTACATCCAAGATGCTCTGGGATGGAGCCCTTCCTGTAGGGCACATAGTGCAAGCTGCCTTTTTTTAAATTACAAAAATGCAGATTTCATTCATAGGCTGAAAAACCAGTCAGAGCTCACAGTACTCCTCTCTCGGGTATCACACATTACAGGAGTTTTAAAAGCAGCTGAGGATCATATCCTGTAGCTTTAAAGTCACAGGAACAGAGGTCAACATTTTCTAGTACAACATTAAATGTTAATATCTCTAGCATGAAAAATACAAGGCTTATTTCTGAATCTACACCATTAAAGGCATTAGAGAGTGATATCGCATTTAGCAGCAGGCTGTCTACAGATTTAGCAGGGCACTTTTACCTCTTCTGCATTATGAAATATTTGCGAATCTATATAGTGAAGAGCTGGTGTGCAGCATTCAAGCTGGAATAGGTATCAACAAAAAAAAAAAGCCTATACAAGCCTGGCAAGGTATTGAGCCAGAAATACTTTTGGTACCAGCAGATGTAAAACTGTTACACTCATCATAAGTAATTTAGCTCTGCTTTTCAGCCAGTTCTGAGAAGAGTTAATTAGCTGGTTAAGCTGTGTTTCCACTCTCTGAATTAATTCAGCCAGAGCCAATTTAGATGTCTCTACACAGCAATACATTTTGCTCAGGTAGTACCTCTGCTGGGAGGAAGGAATATGAACTATATTGCCTTCTAGGAGAGCAGTTACCTGAGGTTCAGTTGCTTTCCCAGTCAGAGAAGATCCAAAAGCACTTTTCCTGGTTTCTTAAAAGACCCAGTTCCCAAGCCATTAAGCTTTATATCCATGTTGGAATTGGAAGCCTGGTACACCGTATTGGCAGTGGGAATTTTTGTTGGTCCTGGAAAGCAAAATTCTCTCTTTTTTTTCTTTTTTCCACAGCTGGAGAGAAAGGAGGAGGAAATGGTTAATCACCTTTTACAGTTATTGCTTCTGTGATAGTCACTTTTTCAGCCTATTAGCTCTCTGACCATGGCCAATGTATTTAAAAAAAAAATCAGATTTTTAAACTTTAGGGTGGATCTTGAAGGATATTATTTCATGCATGCTCACAAGCCCCTTGCTTCACATGCTCTGTACATTTCAGGCTAGCTGAGAAAAAGAAAACAAACAAAATATGCAGCTGATCATGTGAGAATTTGATGAGTGGGTGAGGCTGGCATCCTAATAAATGAAATATAAAAGTAAGGTGAAAAAAATCTGTCCTCCTTTCAAGGCCCTTAACCTAAGTTTTATGTAAAAGATATATCTCAAAGAGGAGCTGTAATAAAGTGAGCAAAGAGGAAGGATGAGAAAAGGCTTTTTATGGCTTCATTCTGAATGGATAGGATAGGATAGGATAGGATAGGATAGGATAGGATAGGATAGG